>NC_047672.1:38598780-38898780 GCF_011762505.2 Arvicanthis niloticus | reverse complement strand
GAAATATACTTGAGGCTCAAGACAAGGGGCTGAATGTTCTGTTAATCTTGGTGGAAGGCACAGGGAGGCCTCCATATGGGAACATATATCCTGTGTGTACATCAGCCATTGTTTCTGCTAGCTTGTGACTCTGTTTCCCACAGCACTGTAAAGTATAAAAAAAAATTTAAGAAAATAAACTCTAGGTTGACATGGTATTGACCTTCAGCCCTCTCGAGTCTAACTCTTGTCTCTAAGTCTTCTTTCTGCCTTTTCCATTGTTAATCCTCACTCCCTCTCAGAGGACTGTTTGACTTGTGCTGGTAGAACTGGTACAATAAGTAACTTTATAAAGACAAGCAAACCACCAATGCCCACCACCAACACCACCATCTCCACCACTAACACCAAACTCTCTTGAATAAACCAACTGGGGAGAGGTGAAAGAGAAGCAAGACAATCGGATGAAATACCATCCTAGGCAGGATGTACCATGCCCATCAACCCACAAACAACTTATCTACCAATGTTCTAGCCACAGAGCTAGTCTCTTCTTTACTGGCAGTGCTCACTCCATTATCCCACCACTTGTTTGGATAACTACTTGTCCTTCTGCTCAGGGATCCAAGGTTATATCCTCTTTCAGTAAGATTTTAATCATTTCCACCTGTTCCACTAGATGAGACTTGGAATATATTATTTTGTTAGATGTTGGCATAAAAATATATTGTTTTTAAACCTGTTACCCAGTTTCATAGCAGTAATCATATGTTCCTGTTAACAGTTTTAGTGGCTGCTTACCCTGGATGTGGGAAAGTACAGTTTTTTTTTTTTTTTACCATCTAACATTAGTGATCATTTTAAATCCAGAACCTGTAAGTTGTATGACACAAAGTAGACTGCAACCACTTGTTGAAAGAACAAATGATAAATGACAACATACACCTTATTCTGATCAATTCATAAAAAGATTATGAATCAAAACAGAGAAAAATGGAACAGAATAATCAAGTGTTATCCCACTGAATGAGAGTAAAGACCATCACCCAAATTAGCTGAATGCATAGCAAGGTTTATTACTTGGCCAGAGTATACCCAGTTCAGAGACTGCCTCTCTCTAAATGTGGGATTTAAGAGGACAGCCCCAAACATAGGAGACTTATGTTTTTATAGCCCAGAAATGACAAAACTAGCGGTTTCTAAGGTTTTGGTGATTTCCAGAAAAACTTTAGTTTTGTAGGAACTTGGCAGAGTATCTCAAAATTATTTGGCAGAACATCATATCTTATGAGGGTGGAGGTCAGGGTATGGTCAGATTATAGGGTGTGGAACATGTCAAATTTCATAGACTTAAGTTTTACAATAAACAGAAACAAACTTATTTTAACCATGTAACAAGATGGCTGGCTACTGATATTGAGATGGAGTTAGGCTGGTCCATCACTAGGCGCAGTGCCTATAGAGACTGGGTACAAGTGGAAACACCAGTTGTCAGTGGCAAATGGTGCTAAAACAGTTATTTAACTATTAAAAAAATTCCCTTGACTGTGTTTCATTACAGAGGGTAGAGGAAGACAGTATGAAGAGGGTTATAACAAGTGGAAGCCTAAGATTTCGTGACAGTGTCTTTAGTGTGCTAAACATAAGGACAGGAAACATGTAAAGTCAGAAACTATTTTGATTAAATAACTGTCACAATGGACAACTGCACAGACTGGAAATCTATTCTCTCCAAATGAGATGGTCATCGATAAACATAAAAGCATTCAAAAGTACTTTATGTTTTCAGATTCACATGTCTTTATGAATAATGCAAACAACTCAAGGAAGGGAAAGCTAGTAATCAGAGATAACAGATGGCTCCAAACCAGTCTACATTTTAAAACATGTCATTACATTTAACTAAAATCCAATACAGTGTTATAATATTAACAGTGGTTTATGGAGATTTTATGACTTAAATGAATATACACATCAGGTCTTTCATAGTTGATAAATAACAAAGATTTTATATATATAAAAAGCATTTACCCAAAACCTGTTGCCTTCTGACCCAGCTTCTCTGTTCTAGGGCAACTATAAAAAAAAAGGATTTTTTTTTTCTAAATTTTTTTTTCAATGAGTAGTATGTTTTTAAAAAAATATTTTAGAAGCTTAACCATATTCTTTTAAGTTTTTGGTGCTTTATAAATCATTGAATTTTTTAAACTTGTCTTCTTAGGTTCAGTCTTAAAGGTTCTGTCACATTATCTGTTTCCTGCTTCAGGAATTACTATAGACTACATCATATAAATTAGATGTCCCCTGTCAGCTTAAGCAGCAGCCATGATTTTCTCTAGACATGAATCTCTTTTAGTTTATTTATTTTATTCACTGAAAGGCTTACCCAATGTTAAAAACAAAAATATACAAATTGAGGTCAAGTTCCCTGTACACATTGCAAAATCAAATAAAACCTTTGTTAGGTATTATGTTATATTTATGAGATAGGCTTCCTGCAGCCCTGAATGGCCTCCAACTCACTATAAAGTTGAGATGTATAGAATGACTCTTGATCCTCCTGTTTCTACTTCCTATATGAAGGAAGTAGAGGCATAAACTATCACTTCCAGATGAAATGCTCTGACAAGGTTAAGACACAGTTTAGCCCCAATTTCCTTGTTAATGTTGTGAATTAATTTAATAAACATTAATCAGGCAAATGTGTTCCACATGTTTATAACTTTGGATGAGTCAAAAACTGTAACTGGTGATCTTGTTGAGTCAGGATAAATATATTGGTGCATCCCACCAAAAACAGCATACCCAATTTGTGACAAAGGCAGATGAATCAAGTTTTACCATCTTTTTGAGAAAGCCTTAGTTAGGGTGTCTACTGCTTTTATAAATTCAGCTAAGAACAATTCAGAGAAGAAAGGGTTGATTTAATCTGATAGCTTGTGGTCCCTCATCCAGGGAACTTGGGGCAGGACCTCAAGGCAAGAACCTGGAGGTATTGATGCAGATGTCACAGAGGAGAATAGCATACTAGCTTATCCTATGGCTTGCTCCATTTGTTTTCTTATACCATCCAGGACTGTTGGGAGCCGACTTTAGTAGAAAGCAGCTAGATCAACTTTGCAGCCATCTGGAACCATATACCCTGATGAAAGACTTGGTTTTCAAAAGCCTATAACAGCTGAAGCACACTCTGATATCCAACATATTTTATTTTGCTGTTTACTGCCCCCAGCTGCAAGGCGCATGTGGTATCCATGCCTGCAAGGCATGCAGTTCACGTGCTGTCCACGTGCTATCCATGCCATATATGCCTGTATGGTGCACGTGGTAAAGTGTTTTCACCTGTGTTCTCCTGCTTGTGTTGATAAATACCCCAGATTTCCTTTCAATAAAAAGAGACAGAGGAGAGACGGGAGAGAGATGGGACGAGACTTAAGACTGGACCACATACCCTGTCTTGTCTCCGTTCTTCGAGTCTCTTGCCCCTCCATTCCCACTCTCTCTCTCTTGACCAGAGCACTTAGCCCCAAAGTGTTGAGGCAGAGGGTGGGCCTCAACACAGGACCACCATCCAAGAGTGGCAACCACTCACATGGGTGGGCCCTACCACACCAATCACTTATTAAAAAAATGCCCCACAACATTGCCTACAGGACAATCTGGTGGTCCAACCATTTCCCTAGTTGAGTCTCCCTTTTCTCTATGTCTCTAGCTTGTCATGTTGAGGAAACAAACCAACCCCCTCCCTCCATTTGTGCTTTGACCACAAAATTGTATGTGTGTACAGAGCAGGAATTTAGTAGTATGGTTGGATGTTCATTTATGTTGGAAGTACAATTTTCTTCCTCCTAGATAGGAGAATTTCAGCTATTGCTTTGTTACTACTTATTTACATAAGCTAAACCGAAAAGTAAGCAAGCAAAGTGGGTGGAAAACTTTTAAGTGCAGAAAAACACAGTTGTTTGTTTAGTTAAATAAAATAGTCACCCTATGTTTCAAAGATGCTTGTACTGCACAACATACCCTATTTAAATATTATAATAGCTTTAGCTTTTATAGGGTTCCATCTTACATTTAGGAAGTGTTTTCTGCCATGTGAAATACAGAAGACTTTTTATAACCTACACTGCTTTTGCTGTTGTAATAATGTTCCGTATGGGTAAGGTAGGATATGAGGTAGGTGTGTGTCTTTTGTATTATTTAGAATTTGTGTCATGGAAAGTGAATTGCATCATGTTACTTATTGGACTGTGTTTAGCTGTGTAGTGGGTTGAGATGGCAACAATTAGTGACTAGCTGCTAGCAAGCACATCTAGAATTCTCCAGCTTACCTTTTTCATGCCTGGATGATGGGATATAACAAGTGTACAGTGAAGGTTTGGTGTACATATCTAATTTTTATTAATCAGTATTGTCCTTATAGCTAAATATTCTAATGCTATTTCATTAATAGACTCAAGATGGTACTATTTCTGCAACTAGGGGAGTCAAGTGATGCATCAAAGGGTTCTATTCAGTGACCCAGATACTGGGTCTAACTCAAGACTAGAGTTGGGTTCTGTCTTCAAAGGCTCACAGGCTTTGAGGAAAAGAAAAAGGTAACAACCATCATAGACAGTGTAATTCCAGGTGCTGAAGAGATACAAGGTACTATAGAATCATGGAGTTTAAAGGAGACTCACAAGGAAGGAATCCTGCACACCAAGCCTTTGAGGGCAGATACAAAATGACAGGCAGACAGGGCCTGAGTGAGGAGTCTTCTTCCTTCTAGGAATGACACCTCTTCCTACTGTTGGCATCGAAACGTGTAGGTGTATCAGACACCAGGGAAGCTATACAGGCTGTTATAAAGGGGACCACTGCAACAGCAAGAATTATCCCATCAAAAGGAAAGCATAGTCCTACAGGTAAGGACCTGAATTGGAAAAGAACAAGTACTCATGTCAGGGTGAGCCTTTTGTGGGATTTCACCCAGGAGATAAAGAAAGTCGTTACTAAAGAAGCCAAGCGTTATATAAACGGGTGTGTGTTTCAGAAACTTGACTGAAATGCAAACAAGAATAGGGGATGGTATCAAACAAGGCTCCATAGAATAAACCCAGTGACACCCAAAGCAAGCTGTCTGCAATGATAATACAGGGAGAGACAGATTTTTCTAACAGTAACACGTTAGAATCAGCAGGGTTTGGATTATGGATCAGGAAGAAGAAATTAGAATCAGCCATGTTTCTAGCTAGGACACTAGACCAAGTAGAAGTACCACATATTCATATGGTTAAAAAAAAAAGAAAGAAAGAAAGAAAGAAAAGAAAAAATATTGTGTTTAAAGAGGTTCATTTATTTCTTTGTTTTTTGTTTGCTGTGTTGATTTGGGTGGTGTGTGTGTGTGTGTGTGTGTGTGTGTGTGTAACTACTTTGTGATAAATTTAAAGGGTTTGAAGGTATGGCTGAAAAGAAGGCATGCACTCTATTACTAGTTTAGATATCTAAAAACTAGATTTTGTTATCACAGAAGCTTTATTTGGATCTTCCTTTGTATTGATTCTCTGTAAAAATTTCTTTCAAAATAGAGATGATATACAATATGAATTATATATTAAAGTAATATAGCACAAGCAATGTCCATCTTCTACTAAGTAGAAGAGAATAATAGTTATATTTTTACTATAAAAGTATTTATCATCTATGGCATATTCCTAGATGATACCAAGTATCTTTCTTTGTAATACATCTTAATTTACATAAGTGACTTTATAAAATTGTTGGCTATTTGATCACTGTAAAAGAATATGATACTTAATGATGTTTATTATGTTGGCCAATTTTAAGAAAATGATCACTGGAAGATATACAGATACTTTTTGTCCAAACTAACAGAAAGCTACATGACAGAGCAGGAGGCCACCAAATCAAAACCACACAGGTGGCAACTAAGTAAAGGAATTAGCCTCTTTGTGAACAGAAAGAGCAGCCCCATGGAGTCAAAGCAGCTGAGCTGAGCTCAGCTTGGTGTAAACAAGCTTTTTCTTTCTAAAGATCCCACCACCCGCAGGAACACAGCAAAGGTCACCAGCTAGGTTGGAGACCTTCTCCGGAAAAGGGAGCCATGAAGCATTCACAGATATGCCCAAGAAATCGCTAATGATGAAATTTTAATGTAATCTCCAATTTGTCTGGTGATGAGGGAAAGAAGTCCATCTGTTACCAAGTCTCACCACAAAAGTGACTAATCACCTGACGATCACAGACTTGCTCTAGGCTTTCCAAAAATAATGTTGCCTTCTGCAATTTTAATGTGTTTGAAACAGCAGAAATCAGGACCCCCAACTCTAAACCCGATTATGAATTAATTCCAGTCTCTCAGTTAGTAGTGCTTAGCGTGACACTCATTAATAATTAAGTGAAATATAACCACATGGTACCAGGTTGTTGAACGCTGAATTTGGAAAAATGTCTGATCTGCCCGTTCTGTTCCTATTTAGAAAAGATCTCACTGTGTGGATGCTGGTTCAGAGGTGGGCTTTCCCAGAACCAGTACAGCTTTTGCATACAAAGACTTAAGAATCACATGACTCAAAACACTGTCAGAGGTGGGCTTTCCCAGAACCAGTACAGCTTTTGCATACAAAGACTTAAGAATCACATGACTCAAAACACTGTCCAATTAGAGACATCATTTTGAGTTCTCAGAGGGAACCTCAGGTACAGATGTTTAATGTTGATAGTGAGACCGACCTTGGCTACTGAGTACAAAAACACTGGGTGCTTCCTTTTGGAATGTACTTCTTGAATGTTAAATGACAGGTTGAGCTTTTATGACCTTAAAATTAAACTCATAGTTTGTAAATATTGTTTAATCTTTTTCTCCTAGATATTATCCCATTCAAAATAGGAATGAGATTAGAAAAAATGTAGAAGACTTCATCTCTGCCACATTGGCTGACTGACAGAGAAATCTGTAATATTTTCACATACAAATATTAAAAATTTTGAGGATTCTTATGAGAATTTGCCAAATTCAATAAAATCCAAATGTTGCCATCTGCCAGCCAAGCTATATTATGGCAAAAGAGGAAAATTAAACATCAGAACCCAGTGAGAACCACACAGACTTGCTCCAGGTAAAATCGTACTGTTTTATAAGCCAAATGATTTCAAATCCTTGCCAGCCAAATCCATCTTGCACTTTATGTAACCAGGAAGTTTGTGCCAGGAGTGTAAAACTGACTATTTTCTAAGAGTGCAGTTTCTTTTGTGGTTTTCAGACAACAAAGTTCTTTCAGAAATCAAATGAACAAGTACACATGTCTTCTCAAACTGTTAAATAATATTATGCCCAGAGCTTTGCAGAGTGTCTCTTGAGTGTGCACTCTCTAGCACATAAACACAGGAGAGAAGAGGATGTGTTAGTGCAAAAACAACCCCACTGAGCTTAAACCAATGAAGTTATATGCTCTTGGCAATAGGGTTCCTCTCTTTTTATTTTTTTGAAAATTTTCATAGGAAAGAAAAATCTATATGCATCTTACTCTACAGAAGTTACCCATTAAGATGACCTGCTTCAGGTGATGTTCCTGAAAACTCTCATACAGGAATGCTTATAATTTGTGGTTGCTTTTAATATACTGATTTTTAAAAATCAATTTGCCACTAATCTTACTAAGTGACCGTAGAGTGAAAAATTATAAAGACCATTTTATGAAATATATACAGGCTTTTTCTTTGCCCTTAGACCTGAGCAAAAAGAGTGCAGATTCCAGAAAGCAGAACTGGATGTAAGATTTCAGGCCTTCACTGCCCCAGGATACATTCAGGGAAGAGCAACATTCCTCAAGCCTCAGGGTGGGGAGGGCCCAAAGCAAGAAGACACATTCCTGACCACAGAGAAAGATGCAAATCATCTGGGTGGTTCCAAGAACTAGCTAACTTTCCACTGTTCTTGGTTACTCCCATCCCTTGAGGTTTTCCCAGTGTTACAGCTGCTGATGTTCAAAATTTATAAAACAACCAATTATGTGTAACCGTGCGAAAATTCCTCTCTTTCCCCACCCTGTGCTATAAAAAAAAGTCCCCCAGCTTGCTGGCTTTTTTGTCAAATTCTGTTTCTACGTGGAAGAGCAGTTTGGCCGTTGGCTAGCCAACTCTCCCCAATAAACCTCTGCTGATTGCATCCAGGTACAGTGTCTTGTGATTTTGGGGTGGCCGTGATTTCCTGAGACTTGAGTAAGGGTCTCCCGAGTTTGGGGGTCTTCATGACCTGGTGTCAAAACTACTATTGAAAATACTAGGAAAAAATTAATATTATAGATATATTCACAAAAAAAGATGCCTTAGCAAGGCAAAGGTGTCATTAAGGTGGTGGGAGCTGAATATTTTTGCATATAGTTAGAAATACATAGATCAGAATCATGATCAAAGGAGAGTAGAAAGCCTGTGGGAAGCCATGACAAGGCCTTACTCTTGGCAAATACTCATCCTTGGCTTTCCTATCTACTATTCTTCCTTCTGCTTACCTTCCATGATTCACTTGTCAGTTCTCAGAACTTCAAACAAGGACTCATAGCAACCCACCTTAGTAACCCTCCCTCCTGATCTCTACAATTAGCCAACATCCTGCTAGATGGATGTTTTTAGAGCCCCTGGTAATGGCAAGGCTTTGTGAGAACTTAGTTAGACCCCACAGCTGCAGCTAGCTCCCTTCACCTGCAAAGCCCTCTTCCCTTTCCTACCCCTCTCCATATCCTGTTTTCAGAGTATATAACCTGTGTGAACAATAAAATCTTTGCCAGCTTGATCACACTTCTTGACTTGCTGTGCCTTTTTATTTTCTCACACATCTCAGTCTTCTCCACAGGGTCTAGGGGTCCCACTTTATTATCCAGCTGGCCTGGACAAAAACTGAGCTCCCTCCTTTTTTTAATGTGAATGGTTGAGATAAATTGTATGAGTAAACACATAAAATTAAACTTGATTTGCAAAGGTTATTTTAAGTTGTATGTGTATCTGTATACCTGTGTGAGAGTATGTATATGAGTTCAGGTAGCTGCAGATGTCAGAGGTATCAGATCCCTAGAGCTGGAGTTACCAAGGAACAGTCTGATGAGAGAGAGAGAGAGAGAGAGAGAGGGGGGGGGGGAGAGAACAAGCTGAGGATCTTCTGTAAGAACACTATGCTCTCTTAATTATGGAGTCATTTCTTCAGCCCCTTAATCTTAGTACAAGCACCATGATTATATTTCATGCAATCATTTAACTGAAAAAAAAAATACCATATAA
Organism: Arvicanthis niloticus; assembly: GCF_011762505.2. Taxonomy (NCBI): domain Eukaryota; kingdom Metazoa; phylum Chordata; class Mammalia; order Rodentia; family Muridae; genus Arvicanthis; species Arvicanthis niloticus. The sequence goes on along the minus strand of NC_047672.1, from coordinate 38,889,525 downwards.
CATGTGTATAAAGCATGTACAATATGAGCAATAAAAGACAAATTTCTATAAAGCCACATGTTACTAGACTGCATATAAAAGCTGACATATGCAATTGTGTATTAGTATTGAAGTAAGAAGTCTTAATAAAAAAGAATATTATAGGAATGGGGCAAAATCTCAGCTGATAAAGCCTTTGCTTTGTAAACAGGAGAACCCATATTTGATCCTCAGAACCAACATAAAAATAGCTGGGTACGGTGGCACACAGAATCTCAGCTTTGAGGAGGCAGAGACTGGCTGATCCCCAGGGCGTATTGGCCAGGCACCTTAACCTACTTGGTGAGCTCCAGCCCAGTAAGAGCTGCTGTCTCAAAAACCAATGTGGATGGTTCCTGGGGAATGGCATCTGGCTTTCACATACAAACAAACAAGCATGTCTACATGTGTACTCCTATACACATACATATGAATGCATATGCACATGCAAAATTGTAAAAAGTGAAAATGACAAAACACAGGAATGTGTTCTTAGATCAACTGTAGGAAGCCGTGGTCAGCGGTGATATATGCGCCATTCCAAGATGGCGCGGGCATCGTGTCCTCCACTAGTAAACAATTAACTGCGCAGGTGCAAAAAGGCAAAAGCGCGCCAAAAGTCACTGCCCATCCAGGGGCGTGATATGGGGTGATGAGTGAACAGCCAATCAGAAGTGAACACGTCACTCTAGGGTGTATTTAAGCTGTGCCTCTTCCTGTCTTTGGCCCTTCCGCGGTTTTCTCATCTGCTGATACAGATTAAAGCCTCGCTGTGGTAACTACCCGAATTCTGCCTCTTGTGTTTCTCTTCCACGGGTGAAAAGGGGACACGGGAGGCGCGCGCAACAATCAATCTCTTTTAATTCAAATTGGTCTCAAAGCAGTGAACAGAGTTTGGAGCTGCAGAGAGACTGGGAAAGGGCTGTGCACTAGAGTACAAGTACAGAGGGATAAGGAAGGCTGGCATCTTAGGCTCCTGTTTCCCGTTGCTCTCCAGCTTACCAGTGCTATTTGAATACAATGATTTATTTAAACAACTTTCTGTATCCCCTTCTCTCCTTGAAGAGCTTGCCATGGTGTGATTATGGTCTGTTGCCATCTCCTGCTGCCTTCCTGGGTGAGTGTGTTAAGAGCTGCTGCCTTCCTGGGTGAGTGTGTTAAGAGCATGGTCTTCCGTGTGGCAGCCTATGTGGTGCAGCTCTCAAGGCATCCTAGTTATAAAGAAGCAAGCTTAGTCCTTCCCCAGTCCTGCTCTTTCTCCCTGCTTCACTATGTGATCTCTCCATCTCACAGGGGATCCTGTCATGATATGTTGCAGCGATGGGAGAGGGCTCACTAGAACAAGAATTATACTCTTTGATTGGTAAGCCTCCAAAAAACCTGAACTCAATAAGTCTCTTTTCTTTAAATATTGCCCCATCTCAGGTGCATTATTATAATCAGAACAGAGTAAAATTCCAAGGTGTTTGTACAAAATTGTTCAGATTTTCTTGTGTCTCAAAGGATCTTGATACTATAAAGTTGCCTTTGTTATGAGACCAGCCTTTATTTTGCTGAACCATGTTCCCAGTGGGGAGTCCCAGCTGTGTTTCAAGTCCATGGCTCCAAAATGTGTAACAGTTGAATGCCCTGGACATAATATATTAACACAATGCCAATATGGGAGACATGGTTCCAAGGTTCCTGCCAAAATTTACGACACAGTGCTAGAGATCTTTTGACGGCTGAGTTTTACCAGAACAGATATAAATCTTCTATGACACCAACTGAGAAACAAAGCCAATGATGTTAGTGAATACATGACAACCAAAGGATGCTCTCCCATCATAACTGACACGGGGGCATTGCTCACGTTGAAAGCCACATCCATTTGATGGAAACTAATGCTCAAGTCTTTTTCAAAAAAGTGCTTACTGAATAAATACCAGACACAATAAAAATATGCAAGGGAAAAATCCCATGCAAGACTCAAAGGGCAAAACCACACCACACACACACACCACCACCACCACCACCACCACCACCACCATTACCACCACCACCACCACCACCACCACCACCACCACCACCACCAACAACAACAACAACAACAACAACATCTTGAAATTCCTGGACTTAAAAACAAAATGCCAGAAGAAAAAGTTTAAAATAGGAAAAACATAAAAACTTGAGTAGAGGAAAACACAAAGAAATGAATCAAGGAAACAAGAAAGGTTAACAGACATACAGAGCAAGAATATAGGGGGAGACAAAGGCAGAAGAGTGGAGCTAAGAATTCCTACATATATACTTCAATTCACAACACTGCTTCCAGTAGGCATTGCTGTCTCCATTTTCACAGTGAGGAAACAAGACTCAAAAAGTCTAGGTAACTATCCTCAATACAACAGGTAATAAGTGCCACTGCTAGGGTTTATACTCTGGCATATGTCACTATTCATCAGAAGCCCATGTTATACTGATAAATGCCTACCACAAGAACACTAAAATCATTGTTTCCAGACTGAGACTTTGAGCCATTGAACAATCCTCTTGTTGTATTGTCTCATGTATACAGAAAACTAAAAATGTGAAAGGAACCAAGAGTGGACAGTGGTTGCTGGGGGTGGGAGGTTGGGGGCATGGAGGTCATGGGACATGGCTGACTGAGGGACATTCAAAGATGCAAAAATGCCCAGATACAAGAGGGACAATTTCTGCATTGGTGCAGAAGCATTAGTGACAACAGACAAAATGAAACCAACTATAAGATTCATTATATAAATTATATGCATAGGAGCAAGAACAAGGTGGAGTCACACAGTATTTACCACCACTGGTAACTAAACTGTTTTAAAGATTATTAATTTTCTTAACTATTACCCTACATATTTATATTCTTAAATTTACGGCCTATGGCTATTTTTCAAATTATAAACTTATTTAACAAACCAGGAAATGGTATTCAGTGAGATTTCTTAAAGTGATTTTATGCTTCCTTGTTATAAACATAAACATTTTTGGGGAGAGCTGTAGTACTCTAAGCATTACTTTTTGTGTTCCCCTAGATGTGGTCTTCACTACTTCATAGATGGCTCTGATTTAGAAAAGATCTGTACCATAGCACTGGAGGGGCCCAGGCAATTTTCCTGAGCTTTTGTGACTGTGCCAAGAGCAAAGGTATCTCTCTGTTTGTCTGTGATTTTCCTGTGAATCATGGTAACAAATCTCCTGACCTCCAGGCTTAGTTCTAACTCTAGGATACAGCAGATCTTAGAAAAGCAGCCTTCAAACCTTCTGGAAAGCTACACAATTTCTTCACACATTGGTAGGTAGACATTTAGAAATTTTGTTGTAAATTCTAAAAATTTGCAAAGGGGATGATTTTTGGTGTATTTAAAACACTGGCATTTAACATAAAAACCACAATGTTCTTCTTAAGTAGAATCTATGATATCTAATGCCCACAATGTTCCTTTTAAGTAGGAGCCATTATATATGTTTACGGCAGTGTGACTATAGCACCTCCAGTTCACAGTGGGCCAGTATGATGATTAACAAAAACACACAGTGTTCCCTTTTTCCTGGAACTGCTACTTTATTTGTTTCTTCGGAGACTTAGAATGTGATCATGATGTACATTAACGAGTGAGCTTTCTTTAATGAACATCTTATTTGTCTACATCAAAATTATCTATAAGGAAATCATTGTGTGTTCCAGCCATTATGTTCTTATGCTAAAACGTCTGAATTTAGTTATTGGAATTACTAGTTCTCAAGGGGATCAGTGTAAATGATAAACTGTTAATTCATTTCTTAAACACAGATCTCAAGAAACAGCTTATGCTTTGTTTCCTGAACAGCGGTGCCCAGAATTGCCTAGTGCTTAATGGTAGAGTGAATCAAAGTTCAGCCTGGATTTTATTTCAGGTTTTCCATTTCTCGGTTATAAGAACAAAGAAAATGAGTGTAAAGGAGTATTATTATAGTAATGCCCCTCAATTTGTTTATTTTCTATTTAAATGTCTCCAAGGAATACAGTGATTAACAGGCAAAGACTGGCTTTTAATTATTTAGCAGGTAAAGACTTGAATAAATCCATCAACTTGGTTGAAAACAAAGTACTGGAAGACATCTAATTTGCTGAAGAATTTATTGAATCATAATTCAATCACGTCTCTACATCAACCGTAATCTCTCCCTTTTGAGTACTGCCCTGGAGGGTTTTCCATTGGGGGTGGGGGGAAGAACGAATAGGGAAGGAAGAAGGTAGCTGAGAGGAATAGTTTTCTTCTGGAAAGCAGGAAAAGAATCATTGTGGAAAAAAAAAGGCTGAGAAAGAGATTTTGCAGGTCTCTCCCTACACAGAGGAGTGCTAGGAGGGAGTACTTAGAGAGGCAGAGGTGTCATACGTCAGTTCTCCTAATTCTAGCCTTGGGCTGAGTTATTCCTCAGGAAACTGTCTTGTTTATCCAGGAGGCTTCATATCTCAGTTTGGAAAATACCATCTCAGTCAGAATGGCAAGTGTCCAAAAGGGATTATGTAACTCTAGCCTAAGATCCACAAAACATAAGAAAGGAACTTGCTACTTTGAAGAGAATGCTTTTCATGGAATGTCTAGAGATACAGGAATTGGGTGGGGGTAGGAAAAAGAAGAAGACAGAGACCGACTGGTATATCTGTATGTATGACTTCAGGCATTGGATAACTAATGTGTGTGCTCTGGGGAAGACTATTTCTCTCACTCTCAACATTCCTTACTTAGTTTGCTATAGTTCTTTATGTAGGCTGCTGTTCTTCGTGTGGGTTGTGTAGGGTTTGGGAGTTGCACGCTCTCCTGTCCACTTTGTCATATCTATTGGTGGTGTGCTTATTCAGCTAATGTTTAGGCAGTCATGTTGGTGAGACTCTATGGGTGTAGTCATTCCTAGGAGGCACTGTATCACTGGATGCTTCCTATTCTGGCACTAGAAATGTTTTTATGTAAATTACTGAAGCACCTGCTGAGATCTCTTACTATGTGGGTACCAAAGAGGAATGAGGTGGTATAATACATATACCTTGTCTTCAAGGAGCTTTCCATTTTTTGACTTTCTGTTAGGTAAATGAAGTTTAAACATTAAAGAGAATACATGGTTTATATCATTAACTGGTAGCCCAGTAGAAAAGCAATGAAGACAGCCCTGGACTGCATCATTCTTTGAGGAATGCAAGAACTGCAGAAGACCTAGGCACTGGAGAAGCATGAGAACAGGGTCTTCAAAGACTCACACTAGAGAGTATGTAGACATTTGTCATAAAGAGGCTCCTACTAAGCATAGACTGTTTGGAATTGTTTCTAATGCTTTGAATTAATGTGGGCCCCCAGATCTGGAATCTGTGTGCCCAAACACTGAAGATACTTGTCCCCAGTTAGATTGTGATCAATCAGAAAAGATCCAATGGCCAATGGCTAAGCAGGTAGACTGAGGTGGGACCTTTGGAGTTGTGGGGGTCTAGGAACTAGGAGGGAGATAGGAGAGCCATCATAACTTGGGGGAAAAGAATGGTACATAAGAGCCACAAGAGAGAACCTGCAACCAACCAGCAGTGTAAGGGTTCGGGGAAGTGACCACTGGCACTAAGGCTGACTCATGAGAGAACATTTCATTGAAGCAGACATAGGAGAGAGAATGTTCTGCTAAAGCAAACAGTGAAAGGACACAGGATGAATTCTTTCTTGATAACTTGCATGTATTGGTTTGCCTAAAATTGTGTAGTTGAGCTCCATCTGTCAGGACTCCACAGACTCCACAGGCTGATTAGATGCAGATGCTGAGGCAAGACATGTGCTGAGGCAAGGCATGCTGAGGTCACGTGATGGGTGTAAATAAAACTTGATGGGGTGACAGAGATGGAGCTTGGTTTGCTGTTACAGTTAGCTATGCAATGCTTGTGGATCTTGTGTCTTCACTTGTGACCTTCACTTCCCTGAGAGAGGCAAAGACTAGAACATCTCCTGGTTTTACTGCTGACTTGAGCTGAGGATGAGGCCTGGCTGTCTCTGCTAGGTTGTGTCACTGCTGTTGCTAATCCTACTCTACTGAACTGGATGACCAGTGTATCCGTGAGGTGTTTATGAGTGGATCAAGCTGCTGCTGCCTGCTAACCTGTGAATTAAACTGCTGATTCCCAAACAACACTGATGGGAGTTGATTCAAAGAACCTTTCTAAACAGGTTCACTCTCTCCTCATCCTTTCTTTTCAACTATCACTGGTGGGTAGTGGGTTGTAAGGGAGGTTAAAGCACTAAAGAACTATCATTAAAAATAGGGTTTGAAAAAATTAAAGTTACAGGTGTCTGAAAATGTATTTTAAATCCACATTTTATTATGTCTTCAATTATGAAGATACCGGATTAACTTCCTTTACTTACCAGTATATTCTTAATGCATTTAATGTCTATTTTGGCCAGGATCTGTCTCTTTAGGCTCCATTTTACTCTGTATCACCAGTATCAGTCTTACAAAAATGTTATTTTTAGTGACTTTAAGAAGAGGAAACAATCTGTCATGATTTTAAAGATGGAAATGAGAAGAGAAAAAAAAAACTGTATGTAGTTCAAATGGTTTCCATTTGATTTGTAAATTGAATTTTTTTCATAATTTTGATACAAAATATAGCACAGTCTATTTCTAATTTATAAAAATATATGACTAACAAATTATATTTCATAATTCTGATATTAATAAATTAAACTGGAAATGAATATAACTTTAAGAAACACATCGTCTTTTAGCTTGAATGTGGTTTGTACATTTAGTCTTTTAAACATTTGCCCCAGTCCTTGGGTCATTCTGAAAAGCTCTGTATTTGCAGCTGCAATATTCTTAGCGCTTTGACAATCTGATTGTTGCACAGATATTATAAAAATTCAGGTTAAAAATATAAAGTTTGCTAATGTATATTAGTATATCAGTCAACTATATTTCTCACATTCTGTCTAGCATCCTTAAACACATTCCTCTAACGATGTGACTTATCAATTTTCCTGTTTCTTCTAGCTCTTTTATCTGATTCCTCTCAAGGAGATAAGAAGCAGAGATTTAGCAGTGCAATCAAATAGCTCCTTAAGGCAAAGAAGACACAGCGTGCATGGTGTAAGTGTGCTGTTGCTTAGTAGGGCTTGGGTTTTGAAGGCCTTGAGATATATGGTTTAGTCTGGCTTCAAAATGTCTACCCTTCTGCCTAAAATTTCAGGTTTGTAGTAGCACCGCCTTTATCTGTCTGTTTTATCTTAACAAGTGAATGTAACCAATATTTAATTTATTGTTCTGATTATCACTGTTATCATACTAAATCATACATTTAAAGTGGTGAGGTTAGGTTCTTTCATAGGTTCTTTTCTGTTCATTTGAAATTATTCCATTGACTTTATTTCCAAAGTACGAAGACCTATCTAGACTCTGCCTATGAGATCATATGCTCCTGAGGAAATATACACAATCACAGGATGATCACCACTGGAAGAAAAGTCTTAAAAGTGTAGACATATCAGGGTATCTCTGTGCACTTCACGGCCATAACAAACCTTCCTGTCCCCATTTGTCATTGCTTACTACCGCTCCACTTCCTTTGGATACTTTCATTAATGCTATGTGCTAAGCCTCAGATGAGGGAGATAAGGGCAAATGGTGGAACGCTATAAAGGTCTATTCAAAAATATTTTCATACCTCGTCCCTAGAGAGTAACTTTCCTTGGCAAAAGTATAGTTTCTCCCCATTCTCTTCTTCTGTTCTGTATATTAAAAATTAACATTTAAAGCAAAACTTTACCAAACTAGATTTTCTCTTCAGCAATCCTTTAAATCAGACTTGTCTGTAACCGCTATTTTCCTTGGACGTTAAATTCTCTATTCTGAGGAATCCGCCAACCTTCCTGGCTATTTCTGCCTAATTACCAGCAAGAATTCTGAACTACAGGAATGTAATAGGCAATGGCTAACACTCTTGATTAGGTTTATTGGAATTATGGGCTAAATAAGGCACTTTAATTAGTATCAGGCAGAAGGACGAATGGATCTCCAACAAAGCACAAACTGTTGAAGCAAGAAAAATGTAGAGAACGTGTCTGAGGCATAATTGTGAACGATGATGGAAGAGACAAACCTGTTTCCTGTTGTGCAAGATGAGTTTGGGAGGAAGTAAGTGCACTGAAAAGCTTCATTATAGCACTCAGTCTGTGGGTGTTTAGGTTATCCGCCCCTGGGAAACAACTATCCACTCAAATCTTTTAATTCATTCTAAAAGTTACTATAAAACCACAAAAGCTATTTTGGTTAAAATCCCTTGTGAAGAGTAGTGTGAAAGACTATGAGATCCTTACTATAATATTTTTTTCTCTGATACTGAAGAATATCGACTGAAACATTCATTAATAAATTTCCTATCAGAATGTTTCTATAACTACCTATGAATATTTTAGATAGCTAGTGAGGGACAGACAATTAACGGATGATAGAATTGCAAGATTGCACATGCTCACATCTATTGCACACACACCCAACTCCACAGGCAAGTGCACGCACCCAGTGTGTGCATGTATACACAGGAGAACCTGAAATTCTTGTACACTGCTAGTGGGAATAGAAATGGTTCAGAGAATGAGTGAAAAGTTGTGCTTATTCTCTAAAGGGCTAAATCCAGAATTACACATACTTGGTAAGTGTAAACCTAAGTATTTAATTCAAATAATTTACTTGAACAGATATATGTATGCAGCATTGTTTTCAAAACACACAAAAGCTATAAACAATTCCAGCATCAATTAGCCAAAATAAAGAGACAGGCAAGATGTGTGTATGCATATATGCATACAATAGCACCTTATAAGATACTTGCTATAAGATATAAACACTATGCTCTATAAAAGATGTTTTGCCAAAGAACATATATGACAGTTTTATACTCCTGAAATGCCCAGAACAGGCAAAAAGGCAAAATGTGGACAGAGAATATATTAGTCAGCGCTGAGAGCCTATATGATTAGATATTGGTAGCTAATAATATAGAGCTTATTGTTGAGGTGACAGGTATTCCACAATCGACAGTGGAGAGAACTGCACAACTTGGTAATTATGTTATTCTATTACCTTCAAATATTTACTGCAGATAAGTCATAATCAAATTCCATCAACTTAAATAAATCCTCATTGAGTATAAAGACATAAGAGTAAATAGGTTATAATTTTTCTCCTATTCTTTTTAAAATAAAGAACAGACAATACAAAAATAACAGACTAGAAACATGCCAATCCAAAAATTAAAGAGATGAGGCAGAAAATACCTATTTCTCACTCAGTTGGTTATGTGAAGTAAAGGTTGTTGGAGATTGGTTCCTATGGATTGGCTGAATTGGGAACATGTGTGTCCAGATGCTGAAGGTCCTTGTCCCCAATTAATTTTTGATCGATCCATAAAGATGGCACAAACCAATGGCTGGGATTGGGGCAGGACACTTAGAGTTACATGGGGTAGGATGCAGAGAGGAAGGCAGAATCACTATAACTCGAGGTTGAAGGATGGGATGCAGGAGTGGCAGGAGATAAAGCCAAACAGCCATGTGAGATTTTGAAAAAAGTGGCCACTGGCATTTCCCCAATTGAACCTGGTGTAGCAGGGGAAGGTTTAGGAGTGCCCAGCCTTAAAGGTAGTCAAGGCATTTGAAAATAATTAGCATATCCAAAGACAGTTCTGTGGTGTGTGTGTGTGTGTGTGTGTGTGTGTGTGTGTGTGTGTGAGAGAGAGAGAGAGAGAGAGAGAGAGAGAGAGAGAGAGAGAGAGAGAGATAAAACTCACCATTACAAAGGGTAATTCTCAAGAAGTGATATCTGAGATTCCCAGGAACTAGGTTTTACTGAGGAAAAGAAGGTCCAGTAAGTACAGAGGGGCTTGCTGTGTGTGTGATGGTTTGTATATGCTTGGCCCAGGGAGTGGCACTATTAGGAGGTGTGGCCCTATTGGCGTAGGTGTGTCACTGTGAGCATGGACTTAAGACCCTAACCCTAGTTGCCTGGAAGTCAGTATTCTGCTTAGCCTTCAGATGAAGATAGAACTCTCAGCTATTCCTGTATGCTGCCATGCTCCCCCCTTGATGATAATGGACTGAATCTCTGAACCTGTAAGCCAGCTCTAATTAAATGTTGTCCTTTGTAGGTCTTGCATTGGTCATGGTATCTGTTCACAGCAGTAAAACCCTAACTAAGACAGAAATTGGTACCAGGAACTGGGGTATTGCTGTGATACGCCTGACCATGCTTTTGTTTGGAAGACTGTGGATTGGGGGACTTTGGCTTTGGAAAAGAATGGAATTCTTTAAATGAGGCTTCATGGACTATCATAGTAGAAATATGGAAGACTTTGTAACTGAGACTGATTAGAATTGTGTGGACCTGACCCAAGAGGTCTCAATGGAAAATTTCAATATGTAGCCAAGAGACTGTTTTGTGGTATTTTGGTGACAAATGTGGCTACTTTTTGTCCTGTCTGAAGGGTCTGCCTGTGTCTAAGGTGAAGAGACTCAATAATGCACTGATAAAGGAATTCTAAGAAATGCCTATCATAGATTTTGTTCTATGGCTAAGTCTCAGGAAGACCATTTTAAGCAAGCATAGCAAGCTGAGAAAAGAAAAATATGAAATATATGGTTTGAGGATTAAAGGGGAAATGAAATGGAGCTGAATCCTGTGTTCAGGGATATTAAATTGAATTAAGGAAGTAATTAATGATCTTGTGACAAGATTCCACCTACCTAAATTTAGATCCAGGCATAGTAGTACAAGCCTTTAATCCCAGGAGGCAAAGACAAATAGATCTCTGAGTTCAAGGCCAACCTAGAACAGAGCAAGTTCTAGGTAAAGAAAGACTTAAATCCAGGCTTGGTGGACCACACCTTTAATCCCAGTGCTTAGGAGACAGGCATGTAGATCTCTGAGTTCAAAGTCAGTCTACAGAGCAATTCCAGGACAGCCAAGCTTAGAAAATGAAGGAATTGGAAAACAGAAAGCTGGTGATGATGTAATAAAACAAAGGGCCATGTTCGTGCCCCAGCAAGCAGCAGAACTTGGCAGCTTTGGCCACGTGGCTCTGGCTTTAGGATCCAGAATAGAAGGGACTACTGGGACAATTGATGCTAGTTAGTTGGAGCTAAGAAATTAGTGGTGATTAAGAAGAGACCAGCGTCACCTAGGTAAAATCTTCTGGGAAGTGTTTACTGAGAGCACAAAGAAGCTGTGTTCCAAAGATAACCACGGTTGTATCTTCTGCTGCAACTGTACTTGGCAATGTGTAACAGTCATCCAAGTGGTTCTGGTTTTGAAGGCATGAAGGGGTCATGAAGAGAAGCTGAGGCTTGGCACTATGAGAGGCCACGGAAAGTCATTGGTGAAGATGCAGCCTCAGTTGTAGTTGATGGCCCAGGACTGAAGTGGTCATGCAAAGGATTTGAGGCTTGATATCATGAAGAAAACCTATGAGAGGCTACTGGCAAAGCCTAGTTGCAGCAGAAGACCCCAGTGTATTGGAGATGCCAGTTCCATGGGATGATCACCAAGAGCAGTAGCAGCAGTGGAGTGGATCAACCTGAGCGTAGAGTGCTACAGAGGGCAGAACTGGAGAAGTGATGCCAGCCCTTTGGAGGAGCCCAGAAGATTGTGGATCCTAGACATTAAAACAAGAAGCTGTAACATTGAAGCTTCCTTGGAGACACCAAGATGTTCAAGATGCCAGAGCTGTGAAATATCTGCTGAAGAAAGCTACTAACAGGGAGTGGGAACCAGTCCAGGAAAAGAAGTTTGTTGCTGTCAACAAAGATAAAAAGGAGTTGGAGATTCGAAAACTGCTTTGACATCAGACATGAAGATGCAGAGTTTGGAGCTCGCCCAGCTGTTTTCCTGTCTTGACTTGGGGATTATAGTTAAGTGATTGGATGAATCAAAGACTTTGAACTTTGAACATTATTGAGACTGCTATAGACTATGGAAACTTTGGAAGTTGGACTAAATATACTTTTTATTATGCTAGATATGGCCCCGATAGAATCATGTGTTTGAACAAGCTTATGGGGCCAGAGATTGAAATGTGATGGTTTGTATATGCTTGGCCCAGGTAGTGGTACTATTAGAAGGTGTGGCCTTGTTGGAGTAGGTGTGTCACTGTGTGTGTGAGCTTAAGACCTCATCCTAGCTGCCTGGAAGTCAGCATTCTGCTAGCAGCCTTCAGATGAAGTTATAGAACTCAGCTCTGCCTGTATGCTGCCATGCTCCTGCCTTGATGATAATGGACTGAACCTCTGAACCTGTAAACCAGCCCCAATTAAATGTTGTCCTTTATAAGACTTGAACTGGTCATGGTATATGTTCACAACAATAAAACCCTAAGACAATGTGGTTTGGGGACCTCATGAAATGCTGGGCAGAGGAGCAAGAGTAGTCAAGGGAACAGAGTGGGGTGTGGTCCCAGAGATAATGCAAGTATAGGTGGTGGCAAGCAAGGGTTTAAGAGGGTGAGATGTCTAAATGGCTGCTTCTGGACACCACACTACTCTATTTTAAATTTCTGCTCTAATACTTAGCCCTCCATATCTTGCCAAAGTTCTTGCTTCAAAGCAATGCTATTCTTGTTCATTTCTTCTTCAGAACTTAACTAGCGCTGGCCAGGATCTCAGTAGAAGTTTCCTGAATGATCAAGATGTATATAGACACCATGCAAAAAAAGAAAAAAAACGGTATGTTCTAAAAGCAGGGTGAACATCTGACTCTCTCAGGCCACAGTGGTAGTTTTAATTAGAGATGGTTAAACTTCCCAAAGTTAAATCAAGTAAAAAGAATATCTCCTCAGTTTCATTAAAGTCATTTTCAAAGTGTGAAGCATGGTAAGCAAGAAAATGACAGCTTCACCGTTTCTGATTTTTGTGTGGTATTTCTCTTTAACTGTTCACTCACCGGAACATTTTCTACATTCGTTCACTGCAGGACCACAGGAAAGGGGAAGCTACTACGGCACAATGGCAGTCATCTCCACATGCTCCCACAACTCACACAGTCCTTGTAAATGACTTAGAAACAAACATATGCTGCCTAGTGATCAGCTTCATGCCTGCATCAATCAGGTAGGTAGTGGTGGTGGGGACATGGAAAAATTGGGAAGGAGGAGATGTGGGAGGGGTTGGAGGGTACAGAAGGAATGACGTAATTATATTTTAATTAAAAATACAAACCAGAAAAAGAAAAATGCACATGGTGATCCCAGCAGGCTTGAGACAAAGCTAGCCAATTGGTTATTGTTCTTAAGAACAAGAACATATAATTGTGTATATAACAAGATAAATTTCTTTGGATGAAATAAAATGCCTTTTTTAAAAATCTACTCGCTTACTGTGGTCTCGATGCTTCAGCCTGGTCTGTCTGAAGTTTTTCTCCTCCTTCCACCTCCATTGTGCAGTAAACGATTCGGTTGGGAGCCACGGATTTCAGTCCTTGCACTTCCATGATGACGATCTAAAGGTGAAACAATTTGAGATTAATATGTGAAGTTGATATCAGTCAATAATACAGGGAAATTACAGCATGATTAGTTGGGTAAGTGGCTCATGAGACCCCATTCCAGCTCCTAACTGAGGATCTATTGGCAGTAGATGGATTCTGGGAAAAAAGAGAGGCAGTTTTCTTCAGAGTTGTTATTCCTGGCCTGTCAACCATGCTCCAGTGGATGGCTTCACACCCATTACCATTTGGGTCATACTAATTTTAGACACAGTGGAAGATGTATACATACACACACACAAACATATATATATATATATATATCACACATATACACATACACACATATATACACATAAACATACACACACAAATACAGACACATATACATATATAAACACACACACACATATATATACACATACACATATTGTGTAGATTTCTTTGCCCTTAGACCTGGGCAGAAAAGTGCAGATTCCAGAACGAGGAACTGAAAATAAGATTTCAGGCCTTCACTTCCCCGGAGCACATTCCGGATGGGGAGGACATTATTCCCTGAATCAAGCCTCAGGCAGTAGGCCCACCCATGGGTAGGCCCAAGGCAGGAAGACACATTCCTGACCATAAAAAATACAAGCCATGTAGGTGGGGCTGTGACTGGAGGAAATGAGAAATATTTTGTAATGACAGTATAGGGGACAGTGACTTGGTAAGACCACATTTTTGAGAAGAATGAGTGTGCAGAGTAATTTTTCACATGACTCTAGATTATTTGGGCTAGATTCCTCTGAAATGTTCCACTGTTCTTGGTTACCCCTCCCTCCCTTGGTCTTTCCAGTGCTATGTTCAAAATTTGTAAAACAACCAATCATGTGTAACTGTGCGAAAATGCAACCAATCATGTATAACCTCGTGAAAATGCCTTCCTTTCCCCACTCCATGCTATAAAAGACCCTTTAGCCCGCCATTCGAGGCCAAACCTTGCTCTTGGAGCTAGAGAGCTTGTGGTTTAACCGCCGACTAACTTCCCTAATAAAGCCTCTGCTGATTGCATCCAGGTATGGTTTCTTGTGATCTTTGGGTGGTCGTGATTTCCTGAGACTTGAAGAAGGGTCTCCCGAGTATGGGGGTCTTCAATATGAGACTACATGAACTCAGAAGTTAGGAGACAGGCATGAAACCATGAAAGGAGATCTGGAAGGAGTTGGAGGAGGGTAGATGAAGGATTGACATGATTAAAATACATTATATACATGTATGAGATTCTCAAAGAATAAATTATAACTTTGAAAGGAATGACAGCATAGCCATTCAGGGGGTGGAAGAGCAACTAATGAATTGATGATTGTTATATGGCTGGTACATATAAGTAAAACAATAAAGCCTTCCAGGACCATTTTCCAAGGAAAGGGACAAAAGCATCCTCAAAAATTAGTGAGAGAGAGCCAATAATCATAGGCCACCAGCTAATTGAATTGTGGCTATTTCAACTGATTCTCAACAGAACCTGATCATGGAACTCCAGAAAATAAAACTTAGCTGTGCTGTATGCACCATCATCCCTCCTCAGACTCTCTGTCTCTAATGCAAGAGAAGAAACTAGACAAGGTTGGCCTACAAGCAAAAGGAAGAGCAGCAAGAGACAGCATATGTACACAACACTTAAATGCACAGCATGGTGGAACATGGCCACACATCAGCAGACCCACAGGCAGGCACAAATCTGCTAGTCTAGGATCAGTGTAAAAGTTCAATGTGACATATAAGCAGATTCACGCCACAGAATGCTCCCCCCCCCCCCAACCAGGCAGGTCAGACTCCTATGTTGACTAACATTCACTTTTCTTGTTTTCCTTGATAGTAACCTTCACATGGCTTGTTCTGTGTGTTGGCTTATGCACTGCCTTTTCATTCCTTCTAAAGGCTCTGTGGATGGAGTTCATGCAAATGTAACTCTGGAAGTCTAAGTGCCTTTCATACCATAAACGTCCTTCATCCATTGGATATACACAGAAGGAGCTGAAAGCAAACACTGCTTGGGTGCATTCTACACATCAGTAAACAGAAACTGGGGGCCGGGGGGCGGGGAAGAGGTCCTTTTTTGCAGCTAACATCTAAGTAGCAAAAGTAACCCACTGAGCCACAGGCTGGTGGTACAACTGTGCTGGAAGGCAACATGAACAGAGAGGAAAAGGGAGCAAGAGTCATGCACTTGAAAGGAGGCACAGTTTGAACAAAATCTTTTGAACCCATGCATTACCTCTTCTAGCCTAGATTCACTTTCTGGTTAGGAACACTTTACACTGGACCAATTCTAAGCCTAAAACGTACATGTTAGAGCTAGATATTGAATTTACTGCTGGCTTTTAAGAGTTTTCATAGTTAAAATCGGGATCCAAGGATCCAGCCTTACTTAATGGGACTGGCTGGTGTTCTAGCCTGTAGCTAGAAGGTTAGCCAGCCATCCCTCAGGTGTTCTGCAGCATCCTCACTTAACAGGATTTCATTGTGATGCTGGACACATCACTTACCTGTGAAACACTGTGGGCATGGAGAGCAATTTTGTATTAAGTTATGAGCACAAAATACCTGCCTTAGACAGATAAGGCAATAAAGGCTGTCAAAACAATTTTATAAATATGCAAGCTACTACTCAGGCCACACAAAAGGTAGTTTCAGCTTGCAGTCGCTTCTTTAGATAATAATTGCTAACTCAATAGGTTAATCTAACATAGTGGCAATAAAGCACAGAATAACAATTCAGTCACTATCCTAATTCTGGCTTTGGAAATAAAAAAGTACTCCTAAGTTATTTATCATTTATGAAGATTTTAAAAAACAATGTCCAGAATTGGGTTTTTTACTTTTGAATATTTATTTAAAGTGTAAATTTATATATTATTAAAATCATTTTTTCTATGTTTTCCTCCCATCAAAATTAAAATGCTAAACTTTTGTTAGGATAAAGTTACACTACGATTATATAACTTAGGAGAAAAAGACTTTTAAAAGTATTAGCATATCTTATTTTTTTTCAGCCAGCCAAATATCTATGGCAAATATCTATGATGAAAAAAATTCAATGTGTAATCCACGGTGTGGTTGAAATTACACAATTTTATATTCTGAAGCTAGGGAGACTGAGAAGAAACCCGGAGGCAAAGCAATTTGGCAAAGTCATTAGGCAAACCTACGATGAATTGGGTTAGAAGTCAGCCCCATGTGTTCACTCTGACACTAGGTTTAATACATTCACCTCCAAAGCAATCCTGTAAGTGAAGAAAGAGAGGCAGCTGCATTATTCTCATGTCCGTTAAATGGAAGGAAAAAGAACTGAAGCAGACACTTGCTTTTTTTTTGCTAACACTTAGCAAGCTGAACATCATCAAAGACATTTAAAACCTACTTCCAAGATTGGGATGTCTCTGTCACTGCCACCCAGCAGATAAAGACAGTGTCATTCGGAATGGCACAAAGTGAGACGCACAGTCTAAGGAAGGAGCTATAATACTTCAGTGAAAGCTTTGGCAGAGGAGCTATGGAGATGTCTCAGTGAGAAAGGAGCTGGCTCTGCAGCCTCGAGGATCTGAGTTCAGGTCCACAGCACAGATATAAGGGAGCTCTGTGTGGTAGGCCGGGTGTGGGGTGGAGACAAGCAGATCCTGAGTGCTCACCAGCCAGCCAGCCTGGCTGAAATTGGAAATTCCAGGTTTCTAGTGAGGGAGCCAATCTCAAAAACAAAGAAGGTGAACGTTTGAGGAAGACACCCTGATGTTAACCTCTGGCTTTAACATGTGCTCACAAGGGTAAGCACAACCATAAACATGTGCAGGCACATCCACACACAGACCATTTCAGGAAATTCATAAATTTATACTTGACACTGCTAACATTTGCACAGAGAACAGATATCATGAGAACAAACTGGAGTGTAAGCTAAATGATGACCTGACTCTTTATGATAATACAGTTTTTTATCATCATTTATTTGACATAAGGTCTTTCTCCCAGGACGTTTGCAGCAATGGGTGTATAAACCCATAGACACATTCCACATTTCTAGATTGGACATGGGCACAGGTTAACACACCATCATTCAAGACACAAAGGGGCAGCATTGGCATCTCTGGTTCTCCGGGTTTGTTATGAAATGAATACAACTTCTGTGGTTTGGCAAACACATTTTTAAACCTGCGTTATTTGTTTTGTTTCTGACCATGTTCGAATGTCTATAATAAAAGTAAAATCCCCGAAAAAGAATTCTCTGCCTCTCAGCATTTACAGTACCTAATACCATGCTTTACAACTGTGTGCTTGATTAAATTCTAGAATGATAACCCCACAGGTGAAGGAAACGGAAATCAACTTTGATCAAAGACAGATTAGACAGAAGCCAGTTATACACCGAAACCCTATTCCCACCCCAGGGTTTTTAATATTTATTTTTTCAATGTACTTACACTAGTTTAGTGGGAGTACACATATGCCTCAAAGCTGTTTCATTAATTCTAATATGAGTATATCTGTATATAATTGTTCAGAAAAATGAGGACTGGTTTAACATTTTCTAATCACATTTCCCTGCTTTAAATTCTAAACCTTGTCACAAAGGTCAATGGTATTTCTAGTGCGGGTTCATTTCTGCAGCAAGGGGGAGGGAAAACAACTTACCTCTAAGGTGAATGACAACACCACGTCAGACTTGGACAGCTGGATTTCATTCTCATCTCCCAGGTCCAGAAATGCAGAATTCTGTGAACGCTTTAATTTTTGTAGTTTAAATTCTGGACCGCCTTTTGAAACTGGAAGACTTTCTAAATTGGCCATTAACAAGTTCACAGAGGCTCTCAACTCTTCTATGTACATACTCTCCATTTCTTTCGAGATAAATCTGGGGAATCTTCTCTCCTTAAAAATAATTTAAAGAATAATGTTATGCCAGATCCATTATAGTTACACCAGAAAAGATTACATGGTTCAGTGACTCATCTGTACAAACTCTGAAACTTATCATATAATGCACCTGCCAACTTCAGTTTGGGGGCTTTAAAAGCCCCAGGTTTTGGCAGTCTTGACTGTATCTAAAGTTACATTTTATATATCCTATGAAGAACTGTCGTGTCATGAAATGAAGAACACTGTATATATATTTTCAGATCAATCATTCTTATAAGATGTGCATAAGTAAAAACAGGTATGGAGAAACAGTTTTTTGTATAGATGAATCTTATTTATCCATCATCATTGAAAGAGCAGGAGTAAGTGGCCTACAAGGAAATATTCAGGATATACTATTCTTCTCATCAGAAGAAAATCATCTTGGCACCATTTTCACCTTACGTGTGCATGATTGGGAAGTTATACTCTTTGTACTGAATATTCACACCAAAACCCTCTTTTACTGAAAGAATACAGATATACTTCTAGAATTGGATAATTTTCACATTGTGCAAACATGAAAAGATCCTTTGTGGCTATAATTCAGTCCTTCACTAAAGGTCTAGAAAAGATTTAATTTAAAGCAAAAGGCCAGTTTATGATAGAAATTGGTTAAGTGAAAATGAATAACAGATTAATCTGGAAGATTCTAGTTTATTCCAGGAGTATATTGACAGCAAAAAAAAAAAAAAAAAAAAAAAAAAAAAGGAAAGAAAAATCTTTGCAATCATTGCTTCATTTTATATATTCAATTAAAAACAAAATTCCAGGGACTGGAGAGATTGCACAGCAGCTATGAGCACTTCTTCTTTCGAAGGACCTGGGTTTGGTTCCTCATACCTACATGGTTCCTTAAAACCATCAGTAACTTCAGGTCCAGGGGATCCCACTGCCCTCTACTGACCTCCACACGCATGAGGCATGATGTTTTGCCAGACATGCATGCAGGTAAAGTACTCATACTCATAAAATAAAATAAATAAATTGAAAAAAATGTAAAATGGTATCTAAAATATTAATATTTAGAGCTAAAATTATTCTTCGAGAAGACTATGTCAATTTATATTTCGAAAAACTGCAAAAGAGAACATTTCCCCCCTCTTACATCTTTGCTAACCTGGCATTTGGCTCTTTTTTTCAATGTAGAGGGGATGCTTGATTACATGAGGTCAAGAGTAATGTCTGTCCCAGTGTAAACTCGAGGCTCGAGGATGTTGGCTTAGTCATCTTTCAGATGAATTTTGAATGCTCCAGGAAATGTAGGCCTTTGTTGTTGTTCCCATCGGTCTCATTCAAAACCTCACCTTTGATAACTGCATTCCTGACAGCAGTGATGCAGCATGCTCCTAACAAAGGCATCTGGCCTCTGACTCACTTGAACCAGTTCATTTGCTGTGTAGACTAGGACATCTGGCATCAGAACAGGAATCAGCATTGGAGTCCCAGACCACCAGTCTGCTCTCCTCCAGCTTAACCTTCATATATTCCTCTAATAGTTTACATATTATTAATACCTAATTTTCCCTAAGACCCATATGTTGGAAGCTGCATCACCAAAATGTAAGTTTGCATATTCAGCAGGACAATTTATTGATTTCTTTAGGAAAAAAACAAGGTGACTTAAAATGTTTTTTTTTTTTCAATAAAAGCTAAAAGGAAACATTAAATCACAACTATGTATCATTTTAGATGATTTAATAAATGTTATATTGATGACTTTGTCTGATGCCTGCAGATGTCAGTAGAGAGCACTAATGTAGGGTAAAAAGTCAGAACTTATCACAAACAAGGCTGCTAAGAACATAGTGGAATACGTGCCCCTGTGGCATGGTAGGCCATCTTTTGGGTATATTTCCAAGAGTGGTATTGCTGGGTTTTCAGGTAGATGTATTTACAATTTTCTGAGGAACCTCCAGATTAATTTCCAGAGTGGTTGTACCAGTTTGCAATTCCACCAGCAATGGAGGAGTGTTCCTCATTCTCCACATCCTCACCAACTTGTGCAGTTGCCTGAGGGTTTGATCTTAGCCATTCTGATTGGTATAGGGTAGAATCTCAGGGTTGTTTTGATTTGCATTTCTTTGATCCCTAAGGACTTTGAACATTTCTTTAGGTGTTTCTCAGCCATTCAAGATTCCTCTGTTGTGAATTCTCGGTTTAGTTCTATACCCCATTTTTTGATTGGATTGTTTAGGTTTTTTTGGTGGTTAGCTTCTTGAGTTCTTTATATATTTTGGATATTAGCCCTCTGTCAGATGTAGGGTTAGTGAAGATTTTTTTCCCATCTGTAGGTTGCTGATTTGTCTTATTGGCTATGTCTTTTGCTACAACCCTGATGTCTCATGACAGAAAAATAGATATAGAAAATGTGGTTCATTTACACAATGGATACTACTCAGCTGTTAGGAACAAGGACATCCTGAGTTATGCAGGCAAATGGATGGAACTACAAAATATCATCCTGAGTGAGGTAACTCAGACCCAAAAGGATATGCATGGTATGTACTCATTAATAAGTGAATATTAGACTAAAATAAAGAAGTGCCGAGAGGCAGGCAGATTTCTGAGTTCGAGGCCAGCCTGGTCTACAGAGTGAGTTCCAGGACAGCCAGGGTTACACAGAGAAACCCTGTCTCGGAAAAACCAAAACAAAAACCAAAACAAAAAAAAAAAACAAAAAACAAAAACAAAAACAAAAACAAAAAAACCAACCAACCAACCAACCAAACAAACAAACAAAGTGCCTAATACCCAAGATACAGTCCACAGAACTCAAAAACCGTAACAAGCTGAAGGGCCCAAGTGAGGACACCTCAGTCCCACTTGGGAGGGAGAAGAAAGCAACAACAAGGGGTGGGGAGGGACCTGGGAGGTGAGAGACTCTCAGGACTCAGAGAGAGGGACCTTAGATGAAATGCCCTACATTGGGGAGAAAGAACTTGTAGAGCCTACCTCTAGCGGAAAGACAAAGCATCAAAGTGGGGTCCAGCTCAAGGGGAGGCCCCAAGGCCTGACACTATTACAAGCAGCTGAAAGAGTCAGATGCAGATATTTGTACCCAACCAATGGACAGAAGTTTCTGACCCCTGTGGTTGAATTAGGAAACAGCTGGAAGAAGCTGAGGAGGAGGGCAACCCTGTAGGTGGACCAGCAGTCTCAAACAATCTGGAACCCTAAGATCTCTCAAACACTGGAACACTGACCAGGCAGCATACACCAGCTGATATGAGACCCTCAAACACATATACAGCAGAGGACTGCTGGGTTTAGTCAGAGATGATGCACCTAACCCTCAAGAGACTGGAGGCCATTGGGAGTTTAGAGGTCTGGTGGGATGTGGGTGGGGTGTGGGGACATCCCCATGGAGACAGGGTTGGCAGGAGGTATGGCATGTGGAATAGTCAGAGGGTGGACTAGGAGGGGAATAAAATCTGGAGTTTTAAACAAACAAACAAACAAACAAACAAACAAATGTCAGACCTTACTTCTGGGTTTTGAAAACCCACCAATCCCTGGGCTTGAAAAATCCACCAATCCCTGGGCTTGTCCATAACTCTAGACTTGAAATTCCACCAATTTCCATCTTGTAAATCTCTATCATTGAATACTCTGCCCCATTCCCCAAACACTATATAAAGCCTGCCTCCAGCTAAGTTCCCTGCTGGTTCTTGCCTTAGCACAGGCAGCTACCCTGTTGTGTCTCCCCCAATAAATCTTGGGTATGAGCATTGTCGTGAAGCATGACTTTGTGCTATTCCTTGGCTCTCAACTGCCAGACTACTCTTCAGAGCTGTAATACATCTACTGAGGAAATCTTTCCCCTTAGAGCTGAAACTCTTATAGTACGTTCCCCTAGAACTGGAGGTAGGGTTAGTTTTGTAAGCTGTCTCATGTGGGTGTGAGGAACTGAACCCATGTCCTCTGCAAAGGTATCGAGTGCCATTGACCAATGAGAATATCTTCAGTCCCTTTTACAAGTTAGACAAGTCGTAAGAACTTTCTGAGAGAAACAAGAATCATGTGAATGTCAAAAATGAAACTGAACAATGCAGGGACAGATCTGATCAAAGTTAGAAAAAGTGCCACACATCCATAACCAGTAGGCCAGATACCGAGTTACACTTCCTGTTTACTAGGGAGTTACACTTCCTGTTTACTAGGGAGTTACACTTCCTGTTTACTAGGGAGTTACACTTCCTGTTTACTAGGGAGTTACACTTCCTGTTTACTAGGGAGTTACACTTCCTGTTTACTAGGGATTAAATATTCCAGACATAGAGATTACAAGTTACCTTGTACAATACTGTCTGGGAGAGACGCAAATGTTTGTCCCTTAGCTAAAACAGTCCAGTGGCTACAATCTAAGTATGGAGTTTAAATTAACCACTTTTGTAACTAATCCAAAAAGTTAAAGAATGCCCAAACACTTTGTTGAGAAACAAATACTCTCTGGAATATTTTTACTATTTGATTTGCCCATTGATAACAAATTGAATAATATATACTGTATTTTCATTTTGTATTTGTGTGGAATTTATAATTTTGTCTTTCTGAAAGCTCAAACACATCTTTTTTTTTTTTTAATTTCCAAAATGTTGCTTTATGGAAAATTAGCATAAGTATGTGAAAAAAAAATTGGTTAACTATTGCTAAGCACACTTTACCATCATCTGTCAAAGAGGAAACTGATAGGCATTTTGAAAATAAATGTATTATTTTCAGTTTTATGGGAAACTGACGATATTCAAATTTTATTTATGAAAAAATCCTCATAAGTTTTCTTTGAAAGCTTTGGCATTTATGGGTAATATTCTATTAACTTCCTGTAACCTGCTTTTGTGGTCTATTGAAAGCAACAGAATCGATCATCTATTAGATCAGCACACACGTTAAACCTGATCATTCTTGTGACTGGGATTATACAAGGAATTATTTTCAAGTTGCTTAACTATGAGATTTTCTCATACATGAAATTCTAGTTTGGCCCCATGTCTACCATGGCACACTAGTGCCTCTAGCATGATCATACAGGTTATATCCTGAATCTGCAAGGTCTCTCTCACTGTTGCTCTCACTTCTTCAGGTGCTCTTGACTTTTCTCCTCCCTTTCCAGTCAAACCCTTACCACTGCTGAGTTTCTACAAGGTGACAAATTTTTGCTTTCTGTTTCATAACTACTCAGATTGGGCACCTTTAATCCCAAAATATAAAATGTTCCAAAATCCAAATGGCATAAACATTCTAATGCCACACATTTAATATGGGACGAGTATAGTCAAAACATAGGTGCACCTATGTTTTCAGTAAAGTTCTGAACAAAACCTCCTTAAGTCCATCCCATTAAGGTATGAAACATAAATGTAATAGACTCTGTGGTCAGACTACCCATACTACTTACACATACAAATACATACTAAAATCTGAAGAATTCCAAATCTGAAGTGCTTCTGGTCCCAGTCACTTTGGGCAAGGGATAATCAACCTGTATTAATTTTGAGATTCTAGTATCATTTGAACTACTTAGTCTCAAAGGCAATGAATATTCTGAGGTACATACATATATGTATTTGCAAATTCAGTTTCCCCTACCATATTGATAGCCCTTCTCCATTCAAATATGGGAGAAGGCCAGAGTCTTACAAATATGTTAGGAATTTAGACCTGCCATGGCTTTCTGCCGATAACATGTAGACTCAGTCATTACAAAGACATCCATGGGGGCTTGTAGGGATGGTTTTAGTATTAACTGCACTTGTTGCTCTTGCAGAGGACAGATGTTTCATTCCCAGCATCTTACAACTGTCCTTAGCTCCAGTTCTAGGGGATTCAGTGCCCTCTTCTGGCCTCCACAGACCTCAGGCCTCCACAGATACACAACATACACATGCATAAATACATACATACATACATACATACATACATACATACATGTAGGCAAAACACACATATAATAAGGTATTAATAAATATTACAAACAAGCCATTCTTTTAGCATCTGGCATATCGTCTGCTCTAGGTTGTTGGAGTACCACCAAGAAGATAATGGGCAAAATCTTCTCTTGTTATAAACATAGAAACATAAGTCTTAATAAATATTACTTAAAGGTCATTTCTTACTGTAGAAAATAATAAATATAACATGGAGAAAAAGTCATAGATCACACTGAATAGATGAGGGATTCTAACATTCAATAGGATTGTCAGGGATGTTTTCAGTGAGGACAGGACTTTAGAGCATAAAAGAAAATGAGAGAGGATGAACATTGGGTGAAGTTGGCAAGCTCTTAGTATCCAGCTATTTTGTCAGGTACCAGCTTAGAATGCTGTTATGGATACACTTTGATGTTATTAACAACTATAATCAGGCAACTCTGAGTAAATCAGATGGTCTACTTTGGAACATGCCCTCTGGGTGTGAGGTAGCCAATTACACCCAAACAAATCAGAGCAATTATGATTACCGACACTGAGAGGACCTCTCCTGAGATGCCATTTTTTCTTTCCTGCAAGCCCACCCCTAGAGTGACATGTAACTCTGCCCTGGTTTCCTGTAATTCCAGCAAATTCTAGTTAGAGTATCAAGTAAACAGAACAGCTTTTTATCTTTCCAGCTTTCAGAAGATTGTCACTAATGCTTGGGTAGGATTTTTCAGGAATGCAGGGTTTTTTTTGAAGTCATTTTCCTGTAAGTAACCTCTTACTCATGCCTTTATGAGGGGGAAAAATCCTCACTGGTTCACTAAGCAGGACTTGAATGGCATATTTCCTTTAGTGTGTCACTAATGCCCCATGTGCCCTGAATGAATGTTTGCTCACATCTTCCCAGTAAAACTTATGCAATGATTTTATGAAGGTGAACCTTATCCAGCTAGATTTTAAAGACCTTAAGAACAGGGTTTAAGTCCTGGAGAATAGTGATTATGCCTCAAGACTGAAACATAGAAGTCTTCTTTAAATCTCCTTCCTACAGGCCTGCTGTGCAGTTGCAGACTCAAGGCCATATCTCCTCTTAACTGAATTTCCCAGCTGCCCTATAGATATATTGGCAGACACGGGTAGAAAACATCATTCCTTCTTCCTCATCTATCAGGATTCCTGCAGGTTCTGTTTCTCCAGAAAGCCTACACAAAACAGGGAGGAAGCAATCGGAGCATCCACAGAAGATGACTGAAAGAATGAGAACAGGTCTGGGTAAAGACCTTGGAGCAAGAAACACAAGGGACCATGAGAGCTGAGATGAACTGAGCAAGGGCCAGAGCTCAGTGGTAGCTCAGGTCATAAGGAGAGCAAACCAATCACACAGCACTCTACAGACCTTGAAGAACATTCCACTGTCACTGACATGGGGACTTTGACACGGTTTTGGCAAAGACTCGCTGGCTGTTGTGTTGCAGGCAGAATGGAAGGTGGAAGACTAGCTAAAAAGGTGGAACAATTACCTCAATGACTGAGGCCGAGATAAATGAACCAAAGCAGAAGAGGAAGAATGGTGACATCTGTCATCTTATGGAAATATTTCAAAAGTGGCAGCAAGCAGAGAGTGGTGGCTTGTGTCTATAGTCTCAGCACTCAAGAGGCGGAGACAGGAAGATTAGGTTACTCTTTGAGGTACCCTCGGCTATAGTGAGACCCTGTCTGAAAACATAAGTAGAGGTAACATTATTTCCTAAGGAAAAAAATGTTGCATGAAGCATGGGAAAAAAGAAAAAGTCAAATATGAGGCCAAGATTTTTTGGTTTGAGTAACAGAAAAAAATGGCACAACTCAGTCATACCTGGTCTAACCTGGTCACATGCCCACTTGACCTCTTCTTCCTGCATTGTCAAATGCATGGATCTGTTTCCTTGATCATAATGATCACCTTCCATGGGTTAAAAATAAAATTTATCACTTATAATGGGATCTCCCAAATACTATATAAGCTATATGGAGACCACTGGGTGTCTCAAAGGGAAGCCTTCTTGGTCATTTCTGATCCAACCCTTTGATACTCAGGCCAGGATTTGTAAAATGCATTCTCCGTAGACATGAGCTTGAGAACAAATCTGAGACTTTACTCTTTATCTTTAGCCATCTATAATATCAATCAAACTGTATGAGAAAAACATGCATGTGCAGACAGGCCTGTGGGTGAACAAATGCAATTTATAAGCAGGTAGCAGTAAGGATATATCTAGACCTCTCTCTGTATTCTTTTCTAGCCTTTGGCCTACAAGAAAGGCAACCAGCCTTCTAGACTGGTTCAATATGGGCCTAGCACTTCAGGTAAGACAGTTTAATCTCTAAGGTTTCCAGTAGCTTCAAACTTCCGGATTTCTATGCAGTGGATTGTACAAGGCACTCTCTCGAATGGTCCAGTGCCTGTATCAATGTCTAGAGGACAGCAGGAAGAAATTTCCTTTAAACTCTGCTCTGTGTGTGAATGTCATTCTCATTCTATAGCATCTCACACGGTCAGTCATGTGAAGATTGTCCCTCTAGAAATCTGCCTTGGCTAACCTGTGGTTCCTACCAGCCCTACTCTCCAATTTCTGTTGTCTTTCTCTTTTTCTTTCCAATATCTCAATCTGTTGTGTAGCATTAAATTTAGATAGGCAGAGTATTAGCACTCTGAAAGTATGATCATAAATATATTTTCCCTTGGCAGAAGTACAAAATGTAAGTATTGGAGCCAGTATGTGAAACACTCCCAGTGCTGGAGAAATTTGCTGTCATGGTTTAGGCGGACAGACATATTAGCATTCTGTAGCAAATGCTTGTGAGTGTGGATATACATGTCATATAAGAAGGAGATGGGAGAAGGACGGAGGGCAAGGAGGGGAGACAGAGAGAGAGAAGGGAAAGACGAGGGCAGGAAAGGTCATGCAGGGGAGAGGACGAGGGAAGGAGGGAGAAATAGAGGAAGGGAGGGAAAGAGAGATGTGGAATAAAGATGCTCTACCTAACAACTACTTAGGTTTTGTGCAGCAGAAGAGGATGTATGTGCTGAACAATCCACCGCAATGTCACTGTAATTTTACTATGAAGAATTAAAATTTTTATATCATTAAAATACATTAATCTGTCAG
Organism: Arvicanthis niloticus; assembly: GCF_011762505.2. Lineage (NCBI taxonomy): Eukaryota > Metazoa > Chordata > Mammalia > Rodentia > Muridae > Arvicanthis > Arvicanthis niloticus. The sequence goes on along the minus strand of NC_047672.1, from coordinate 38,862,002 downwards.
TTCACACCAAAGAATACTTGTGATGGCTAAGACATATCCAGGCAAATGCCTTAATTATTGGAAAAAAATTCAGCTTTTGTTTTAAATAGATTTCTGTCCTCAGAAACAGTGGTTATATAAGTAAAATAACTAAAATTCTAAAGGAAAATCCATTTTATCTGTCAGATTCTGTATTATACATTTCAAATTATATTTTAGACAGTCAATCATTCCATCAAATATTAGTTGGTACCACTATTTGCCAATGAGTGCACTGGGAATTTTGGAATTTATGTGATCTTTAAGGAAATTCTTCTCCATGAATGTATTTTTCTTGGTGCAGTATTAAAACTCTTCTAGATTTAGTTAGCAGTAAAAAAAGAAATCAGATTCTTTTAAACTACTAGAAAGGTTATCATTGAATTTAGACAACTCACATATTACATATGGAAACCCCAGGTTGATAGTGTCTCCATTTAGAAAATATGAATTCAGATATTTTGGGTTAAGACATTATTAACACAGAAAAGCAAAGTATTATTCATGGCGGGCATGTTGGCTGTTTCATTTTGGTGAGCACACATTCAAACAGGTGAAGACATGTCACAGCAGTTAGGATATGTAACGTACCTTTGCCATCTTCTCTGCCAACTGCAGGCGGCCGTCAAGTTCCCTTCTGATCTGGGCAGCCTGCTCGTCAGCATTATCCAGCTTAAAAAGAAAAGAAATGTACACATGTGGACAAATGGCAGCTCAGTGGCAAAAAAGCAAAGATTAAACAACTAAACAAGGGTCAGTAAGTTCCCCAGCTACCTCATCAGAAGTCTGCTTGATTCCACTATAGCCCAATCACCTTACTTTTCACTGGGTTTTAGTCACAAGAAAGTTAAATCAATGGCTCAATCTATTAAGAAATGCAATTATTATCATAAGTGTGTGACTAATGCATTGGCAACAAATCTAAAACAAATCCTTGTTTCCTTGAGGTTGCCATGACTCACTGTCAATCTCCTCCTTCCCATTCTCTTCTCAAGGTCAGCCCGGGGCACCTTCACATCAGTGAATTTCTTCTTTTGTTCTCTTTTAGATGACAAGATCTTGATTAATTTTTTTATTTTTTATTTTCTACTTTTAAAAGCACCTCTGCATTTTGTATCTGTACCAATGCTATACAATTAAAGTACTATTTGAAGGGCAGTTTCTCCCCTTTAAGTCTACAAGCATTGCTCATTCCAGTGACAACACTTCCGCTGCCAAGCAATCAATATTCACCTGTTTCTACAGGCAGGCGTTACCTTAGAGTTCCATTACATAGTTTTACATTTGAGGAAGGGAAAATAAAGAATGCAGCCCCTCTCTTTAAGAAATACCCCATTGATATGGAAAATTTTCATTTGTGAACTGAAACCATTCTTAACTTTTTCCTATGTGTCCTCATGCTTCCCAATTACTTAATCATAAGATGTTAAACTGATGATATTAAATGCTAAATTCCTCCTCACTTCGATCCATTCTCCTTTTCATCCTCACGATCAAGAAGCTAGACCAAAGAGTATAACAGTATTTTAGTAAAGATACTAAAAATATTTAATTATGCATGTTTGTTTCCGTGTGAATGTATCCCACAGGTGTGCACGTGTTCTTGGAGGCCAGAAGAGTAGGTTAGATCCCATAGAACTGAAGTTGTAGATGCTTGTGAGTGTTGATATTTATTTATTTATTTATTTATTTATTTATTTATTCCACAGGGGAAAATAGAATAAAAAGAGTATTTTTATCCAAAGGAGTCAGAGATTTCTCTCTCAGGACACTGTATCTTAAGAAGCCACAAAATTCTTCAATTTTCACCAAAATGGTACTTACATCATCAAAGATATATCTCTAGATTAAAAGTTTTATTTAATTTTAAAAGACCAGTTGTTCGGGTACTTCTGAATTTTAATGAAGTCCGTTCTGTAAGAGACATTTCACTACTTTAAAAACAAACATCAATGGCTTAGCTGCATTTGTCTGAAGATGTAGCCAAAGAAAAGGACTGCCACACTGACATTGCAAAGCTAACAGCAGAGACGAGGAACCCTAACACTCGTGACCACCACTGTCATTTTATGAATAATAAAAGAGCATATTCCTGAACATATGTACAAATAAATGCTGGAAACAGAGTGTAGTATAGGGAAATAGGTAAAAACGTAAGGTTTATCTGTTGAAGTTTGGTCTTTTGCTATGTATTGTAATGCTAACCACTAGCCCCAAAGTCCTGGTCGATGCCTATAACCCACTGCTGAAGAAGAGAAGCAGGAGGAGCTTTGGTTCCGGGGCCTGGGGTCTGAGGTAGGACCACCAGAGGGAAGAGAGAGAAGGTAGACTGAGGAGAAGACACCATGGGATAGATGAATCTTGGAATCATGGCCATGAAGGTTGGCCAGCTGGAGTAAGAGTGGCCCAGATGGAACATATCAAGTTATAATTTGGGGTTATTGATAAGAAAGTAGATATTCACAGCTTAGAGGGTAGATATCTGCTCAGCCCTAGTGCTTTAAAGATTTATCGTAAAGGTTTTGCATCTTTTATCTGGGAACTAAATGGTCCATGGCAGGGTAGAAATGCCCAGATGGGATTGGATATATAGTACAACACTCATCCCCTTTTAAAAAATCTCATAAAGAATTTAAGGAACAAATTATGTCAGTTTGGTTTTTTTTTAACATGTGAGACTCTTAGATTAATGTCCCATATTTTGTCTTATTATGAATACTTTTGTTTGCAGTATGCTTTATGATAAAATTTATATACTTTTCTCTCTCTCCTAACTCTTCACTTCTTTTTTGTTCTGAGAGAGGATTTCTATATGTTGACCAGAGTGGCTTCCAACTCATGAAGTAAAATGGTCCCCCTTCCCTATCTCTCTCATTAGGATTTCAGATGTGCACTATCGTGTCCAACATAGCCTAAAGTGGTACTTTTTCTGTTGAGAAAATTATAGATTTATAGACTAATGAGAAAAATGAAGGGAATCCAGTGTGCCTTTCTCCAGGATATGTAATACAATGCAACCCACCCATCTTATTCAGATTTCCTCAGGATAAAATGATTATACAGATTTGTAAATCTAGCACTACTGTAGAGTCACAGAACAGTTCTGGTCCCTCCAGGTATCCTGTTATAACCGCACCTTTCTTCTTCTCCCCAGCCCCCAGCTGGTTGGTTTTGATGATGATTAAACTCCCCTTTACACAATGCTCAAAAGTATATTTGGCTAAGGCAAAGATGATTTTTAAAAATTTACATAACAAAATTATTTATGTTCCCCAGAGAAAGTAATGCTGCTCAACACTGAAGAGCTTTGACCTTTGAGACCTCTGACTCTTTTGCAATGTGAAGGGCCTGAGTGTCCTGTGAACACTCATGCTCAAAACTAGCATCAGTGACTGAAGACTCAGAAGTGCAAATCTGTGGCTACAACATGCCATGGGACATCCAGCCTCACCTTCTGTCTGTCTACTTAAAAAGTCAACTATGTAAAGAAAATACACATTGAATATAATAAAGAGATGAATCTTATGTGTTAACTCCTTACTTTAAGCATTCATGCATAATTCCATGTCATATAGGTGGTGTATCACCTATCCAATTCCTAAGGCCCCCAATACAGGGGTCATCTTTGACCTCTCTTTCCTGAACAGCTGAAGCCCAGTCTACCTACAGATATATAGAGTAATATGTAGAGTTACACAGTTGAAGCCCAGGCAAGGCGACTTGAACTCTGAATGCTTCACCAGGTCTCTTTTTGCACACAAATTATATGTATATACATTTATACATGTATGTGCACACATATAACTCTTCAAGCCACATTAAACACATCTTATTTTGTTAATTCAGCTAAAAAGACGTCTAATTAAGAAATAATTAACGATTAGTATGAAGGGATAGCCCAGAGAGTAAAGTACTTATGTGAAGACATGAGTTCAGATCTCAGCACATTCGTGAAAATCCAGGTGTGGGATGTGGTGATATACATATTTAATCCTAGAATTGGGTGGGCAGAAACAAAGGTTGGCTGGGGAGGCACGTTAGCCAGTCAGCAAGCACCGGGAGTCAGTAAGAGACCACATCTCAAAAAGTAGGTAGAGGCTGACTGAATGTGAGAACTGGCATCAACCTCTGGCCTCTGCATGTACACACACATGTATATCACACATACAAGTACACACACACACACACACACACACACGTACACATAGAAACCCACCCTCAAAAAGGTAATCAAAGAAAATAATTCCTTTGTTCTATGAATACTCAGTGCAAACTAAATAAGAGATTTTGTGCACATACAAATGAAATAGGATGTTCAAGAGAAAGAAATATCTAAATACATAAATTACAGACGTGGGCACTGTCAGATGCGGATGAGATGGCAGTCCTATTGCTGAGTATACATCTGTTGACTCAGAGGGTTGATGTAGGATCCCAGACAAGTCTTCATTTCAGCAGTATACCCTCTACTGAATTTCACTTTCTCTAAGTTCATGGTTTCAATACTATAGGTGACAAAAGATTACTTACCTCACAGATGTCTTCCATGCCACCGGGGATAGGGCTTTTAGAGAGTGCCATTCAACCCTGACCATGACAGGTGCACAGGGGCACCTCTCACTTCAGCAATGCCTCTAATTTACATCACATTTTATGACTTCAAGTTTCAAAGAATTTCGCCGGCTTGACATATATTGTCAAGAAACGTACTTTGTTTTTCCTCACCTTCCTGGCTGTGAGGATACTATTTCCCCATTCAGAATTCTCTGAATTCTCATCTTGACCCTTTAGGATGTTGTCATCCTGTTTAAAGTTGTAAGTAGGATTTTGTAGACAAATCTGTTTTCCCTCACAGAACTGCTTGCATTTGATAGCTAACCTATGGTTCTTAAAGAGATGGCTTACGCAAAACTAGAGAAGAATCTATTTTATAGGTGCTTCTCTGGATGGAGAGATGCCTCTTGTCTTTTATGCTGAGAAGCTGTATAATCTTTGGAACCTAACCCACAAAAGTGGACTCCTTCCACTTCCAGACCATCAACATACCCTTCTAAATCCTTTCTAAGAGAGCGTCCAGGCCCAAGCTCTCCCTTATGCACGCTCACGGTCATGCTACATGCTTAAGTCCTTCAACTTTCTCAACACTGCGAAGCAAGCCAAGCTGTAGTTTTTTTCAGCTGTTACAAACTTACAGCATCATAGGCATTCACACTCTTAAATAATAACTTAAAAACTCAATAAAATTATATACGAAAATATAATTGCCACAGGAGACGTGAAAAGTATTAGAGGGTTTTTTCATTCTGCAATGAAAACTGTGTGAATAATGGGGTCAGCGAGCATCTGTGGATGTGAAATTACTAAAAGCACAGAACTTTGACATGTTGATCTCAAACCCTAAAGTGTTTTTGCTCAATTTCTCTCTTGTTCTGTGGAGAAGAAAAAGCTCCAGAGAAGAGAAATACTTCTGAGAAGTACTGGGTAGGACTAGAGAAGCCTGTGGATGTAAAAAACATTATCTTAAACACAAGAGTATCTTTTTAGAAAATTATTTTTAATTCTGGGTATGTGAATCTCTGTGGGTGTGTGAGTATGTGAGTGTTGGTGCCCACAGAGGCCCCTGGATTCTCTAGGGCTGGAGTAGCAGGTAGCTCACAGCCAGTCCACGTAGGCAGGGCCTGAGAGCTGAACTCAGGTCCCCTGCAAGAGCAGTAAGCATTCTTCAACAATAAACCATGTCCCCGGCCTAAGAAAAGTTCTATGTTCAGTATGAAGAGAACTCTACCAAGTTTCACCTAACAGATTCTTTACACAGCCTGTGGTAATGCCTTGTCCTTCTAATGCACTAAAAACTACCAACAAATTCTTGAATTCATTAAATCTAGTTACATATTAATACATTGTTCTAAAAGTGTCCCTTATGGCATTGTTTAGTAATGAGTTCTCTCTATCATTAAACCACTGTTGCTAACCAGGCTGACTGTCCTTATATTAATCTTGTTGACCACAAAAAGAAGATGAATAATTCTGGTTTTCTACAGTGACATCTTTGTATATGCTAAGCCTAGTATGCTCCTGCTCTTTCTGCTCACTGAAAAAAAAAATCTATTACATTTTTTTCTTTAAATATCCACTCCAATTATGGCATGTTTTTGCAATTATTTGTACCTCATTAATTTTCTTACCAGTTTGACAAATACAAAGTGACTACAATTTATACTGTAATATACATTTGATATTTCCCTTGAAGTTAATTCATAGTGGTATACTTCATAAAGTTTATCTATAAATCTGTTCATATATATTCCTAAGAAATAACTGATACAAGAAAAATGCTTCTCTAAATTCAATTTACCCAGGGCTTTGTAGTTTTATAACATTTACTTCTTACTAATGATGTCTAAGTACAAATGAATGTCTCTAAGATGTCTCAAAATACTGATCAAAAGATTTTTTTTATTATCAAATTATTTTACCTCACCTGTTAAGTCTTGGTCATTCCTCAAAACATAAATTATAAAAATAGAATCTCTCTACAGATGACTTATTTATGTTGCTGTGTGCCCATTGTCTCAGCTCTGATTTCTGTCTTGGTTGTTGGCTTCTGGGCTCTACTTCAGGGCCTGTTGCAAGTCACTTTTCAGTGAGGTATCATTGGTTACAGCACAGGGCTTCTCCATTTCTCAAGTTCCAGCTCTAGGAGTTGATATGAAGAAAAGTTCTTCATATGTCATCTTGATATGAATTCAAACTATAAACTAAACTCATCTTTAGCACTAACTCCTCAATGACCTTCTGTAGTTTCATATGAATTTTACTACTTACTATTGATCATACAGACATCTCAAAATGTGAGAGAGAAAGCCACAGGGGTTAGAAGAGGAAGTGGATAGATGAGAATAAAAACTAAGTTAGGGAGAATGATACCCCAACACCTTAGCCTAGGATTTAGACCTGCACATGCTTTGTACCAATCCATCACGCTAACTTCTTGTACAGTTGTGTTATCTATACAAATTGATCCATTTTTTAAGCAAACATGCACATTCACACATTTCCAAACAATGTGCTTTGTTGGGCCAACTTCTCCTACGGCGATGCTCTTCTCCCAAATTTTAGTTTTACTGACAAGTTTCCAACTCATCTGAGAAAACCATCTAAACTAAGTATTTATCAACCCTAATATACCATTCAGAGATCTTCTCTTCCCAATGGACTTGCACTTCTTCGGTATTTAGGATCCCTTTCTCCATATGCAGTACACATGGCTTTGTTTTATATTTACCTCATCCTACTGAAAGGAATGAAATGCATCCATCATTAATGCTGGGATTCAGGCAACTCAATTTTAATGCAAATACAACGAATAATTCCACTTGTATTTGGAAGTTTCCTAGACTCTAATATCTTCTTCATACTGACTCATTTTGCATGAAGCAAACCCCATAAGAACAAAACTAAAAGTCTTTTCTTTGCCTTTTTGATACTAAAAATTAGGTATCAAAATAAGCATCTTTTAATAATTTCATACAACACAAGAACATAAGGAAATGAAGTTATTACCTGGCTCTTGAGAGCCATGTGTTCCCTGTATGATGTTATCTATGAAAGGACCAGATAACATCCTGTCTGCTACATACAAACCTTTAAAAGAATTCCCTTATATCTACCTCTTAAATTATGCATTAAAATCTGACTCAGAAATAGCAGTTCTGCCACAGATCCTGTAGAACAGTTCTAAAAATCTTAAAAATTCATTTCCCAAACCACACTTTCCTTTGAATACGTAAAACAGGGAAAAGATGAATGAGTTAATTAGATATAAAATTACCCTATGTGAACTGAACTAAACTATATTAAATAATGGATCAAAATGTTCAAAGGCAAAAACATAAGAAATCTAATCTCAAATATTAAAGCCATGGGAGTTCTGTAGCCTGAAGGATATATATATACACCCATTCTACAGGTATACATGTATGTGTGTACACATACCTACACACATATACCCTTAAAATAATGTTAAATATAGCTTTATAAATTTTTATATATCACAAAAATTGCTTTAGAATTTGCATTAATATTTCATCTTCTAGTACCGGATCAAAGGCTTAGTAGTTAAGAGTACTTGATGCTCTTCATGATAATCTGGGTTCAGTTCCCAGCATTGGCTTTAGGCTGCTCTCAATTGCCTGTAAGTCCAGTTCCAAGGGACTCAATGCCTTCTTCTGGCCTCCATAGGCACCAGGCATGCACACAGTACCCATATATACATGTAAACATTCACATATGAACTCAAAATAGAAATAAATAAATCTTTAAGATTCATCTTTTATACAAAATACTTAATATTTTCAAGCAAGTATTTGCTAATAATATTTACTTGATAAAATGATTAAATCTATATATTACATTAATCATTGTATAGTTGAAGGTTTAACCACAAAATAAAATAATGCATGTAGACACACTTTCAAGATTGACATTGTAAATTCATCATGACTAATAAAAACTAAATATGACCATCACTTATCTGATCTTGTCAACTATCCTTTAATAAACATCACTGTAGTTAGGCCCTACAGCATTCCTATACAATAGATCTTACTACTGTCCCACTTCAGTGATGAAAATCTGTATCATAGACTGGTTCAAGCCACTTTCCTATAGTCATACAACTGATAAAGGGCTGGGCCAAGGCATTACTTTCACTGTTTGGCTCCACGTGTCAGTATAACTGTTTCACACTCTTTGGTTCTGTGTTACATATATCTTCTGTTCTTTGCTTTTCATTATATATGAATACATGCACACAATAGGAGACACATTATATATTACTAAACATTAATGTTAATAAGAATATCCTATGTTCAGTAAAGGAGGTACTTTATATATATAGGAACATAGATAAAATAGTAGATAATAAAGGGTTTAGGAGTTAGGGTAGAAAACTGTACTTCTTCATATTTTTTCTCCTCTCCCAACATTTAGGAAAAAGACAGGGAGGTGGGATACAGAAGACCTTTGTGGAGAAAGTAGGATCTTCTTCGTTCTTAAAAAATAAAGATGTTAGATATCCAAGAGATGGGGATATTGCAAGGTAAAATTAAAATGTAGAAAAATGAAGCATGGCAGCATTAATATGGCAGTTATATAGTTAACTATTACAGGAGATCTAGATGTTCTATTGACACAGGGCTATATAAATTTTATGCAAACTCCACATCACTTTATTGAAGAACTAGAAGGAACATTCCCTTTTCGATATGAAGGGGGTTCTGGAACTTTATCTCCACAAATAGCTGCATAGTGAGTTAAAACTACACATGATTCATAGATGGAGGTATAAGTCTTATTCATTTAAAGTTGCTCCTGTCAGAATTATAAAATCACATTAACATAGGAAATGATGTCATTTTAACTGTTTAACAACAGAAGTCTTTGAATTACTTTGTACCAAATTTCAGAAATGGATCACAGCTATTCATTACATAAGATCTTACTAAGGGACTAACTGGACTGTTCATGCTATCTAGGGGGATCAGGACAAGAGAAAGAAAGTAATTTTTTCTGGTCTAAAACAAAGAAGATTTAAAATATGGCTTAGAATATTAGAGTTCTCCAAATGACTACCAAATGTGTATTCCCAAATCTTACCACTAATTACAACTACAAATTTGCATATCCAATTGTCATCTTTAGAAAGACAGAGATAATACTTAGATTTTAATATTTGTAACACCAAACTGATTCCAGAAACTCCACTGAACAGCCCTACTACAGGACAATTGCTAACCCTCAAAGGAAGGCTGGAACAACGCCTAGGCAGGATAAGCAGTGTGCTGGAACAGCAGCCAGGGAGGTACCATGCTGTGCTTCATATAAAAGTTCTATCAGAGGAGCATCAAGGATTCCCGCCCCTGCTGGAATTTGTAGTTTGTTCCTTCCTAGAGATGTTGGTGATTCAGTGTTTTTGATTTAAGCAGATATATAGGAATTGAGTAGAATTCTGAAATAGAATATAGAGCACAGAAACAGGAGAATGTATAAACTCCAGTGAGGCCCAGCAGTTCACAAGCGTTGGAGGCAATAGAGAAGTAAATACAGATCTCTGTTTTGGTTTCAAGATGTGATGATGTTTCTCTGTAGCTTCATGTTATAAGTACTAGGCCCCAGGAGGTGACACTGCTTTGGGAAAATACAGACACTTTAGGTGGAAGTCAGCAAGAACTCTTGAGGATGTCCTGTCTAGGGCCCTTATCACTCTCTCTGCTTCCAAGCTGCCATGAAATAAGTGACTCTCCTGAGCCAGCCACTTTGCCACCTTGATATTCTGTCAAAGCACATGGGGCCAAGTGAGCATGGGTGGAACCCTGTGAAACAAGAGTCTGATTAGCATTTCCCTTTGGGTTGTTTCTGTCAGGAATTTTGCTTTGCAGTAATGCATAAGCAATCACTACAGGATACTTGTATCAGAAGCTTGGCCTTTTGGACCTCAGTTGTAGGAAGAATCTGGAAGAACCAGAGACATGGGCTAGGGAAGCTCACAACGCTGTAAGCAGAGCTGGACAGATGATTCTGGGGGGGAGCTCAAGGCAACAGAAGCAACCACGAGGTTCCTGTGGACACTGGAATAAAAACCACTGTGTTGCATTCAGGCAAAGAATCTGTTCTCATTTTTATCTCTCCTGAAACTTGACAGGAAGCTGAGTTTTAAACTAATTTGTGGTGGAAGAAAATCTAGTATCTTGTAGGATTCAGACTGTGGCGTGGTTATGGATGACTGCTTTTTGATTACTAAGATTTATATAAGAGTTCAAAATAACAACAACAACAAAAAGGCCAGAGACAATGGGAAGAGAAAGGCATTGATTTAAAAATATACAGTATGGCTAGAAAAAGAAATGAGTGAAATGATGTAAATATATTATTATAAACACTGGTACTATTTTTTAAAAACTTGAGTTACTTTATAGTGGGACAGTTAGAAAGGATCCTTTAAGGCTAGGCTCTACCCATCACAAATCCCAGGGCATAAAATTATATAAAATTGCCCATTTTAACAACTTTGTTGAGAAGACAAATCCCTAGTACATCTTACTTGTACAAGGGAATAGGAGAAACTGTAGTCTTGAGTTCATCCACCCAGGCCCTCAGAAGCCACAGCAGCAACTATTCAAGGAGAATTGTGACCACCTAGGTGGTAGCAGACCCTGGCATTATTCACTTGAGACTTGTTTTTCAAGCTGTATAGAATGTGTGACAAGATTGTGGGGACTTCTACCATGATTTCAAAGGAAGGCTTTGCAATTTAGACAATATGGAACACGATTAGATTCCCTACAAAGACCCCTGAGAAAGAATGGTGTGTGAAATTGTGAAAGTGAAATCTAGTCTGCAGTGGAGGCACTAATAATCTAGAGAACCCATGACATGCAATGCCTACTTAGAAATAGGATAGACACTAAATGGAGTGGCCCTGAGAGAGAAAACATAGGCCTGTTGGAGCCTACATCACAAGACCACCTGCACTGGATAGAAGGGAGGTACAGCATTCGGAGGGTACCATAACGTGCTTCATCTTGTTTTGATCTGATCCTTACTGCAGATCCCTCTATTTATCGCTTTGCCAATTAAAATATTTGCTTTGTATCACTGTTATGTTCTGTTATGTTAGAGGTGTGTACATTGTTCTTTGATTTTTGTATAGGGGCTCACAGCTAAGAGCTTGCCTTGTGTCTCTGAGGAGACTTTGCACTTAGACTTCTGAGTAGTGATAAAATTGTTAAAGCTCTAGGAAATCTTAGATTTTCCATCATGAGAGAGCTAGGATCTGTTCATGCCCAGGGGTACATTGTTATATGAATATCAAATACCCTCCCCCACAGGCTTTTGTTTTGAACTTGTTTTTCCAGCTGGTATTTTCAAGGCAGGAGACTGGAAACTTTACTTATTAGGTCTCAGCTAGATATAGTGGGATGCTGAAGGCAGATCCTTTGGGGCAACTGATGCTTGGACCCTGACTGTTCTCTCTGCTTTCTACTTTTCATGAAGTAAACCATTCTACTTAACCATAATCTACATCTGTTCACTATGATCCTATGCTCAAGCACACAGGCTGAATCCTCTAAATTAATTATCCCAACAAAAGATTATCTCTTTAAGTTACATCTATGACGTATTTGTACCACAGTGTTCTGATATACCCACAACTAAAACAAGAAGAAATTGGAACATTGGAGAAATTACTTACTGATTAACATGAGTTTTCAGTCCTTTGTCTTTCTTCTGTTTAACAAAATACATGACCCATTCCTATAAGTAAGTTGAGGAAGGGTACTCTTTCTGTAAGCCACATTCAAATAACTTTCTGGAATCCCACTTGGTTCCTGTCATTGCTTTGCTATCACCTGGGCATTGCTGCCTGTCACAAGGAAAATTCTAAGCTCTTCCATCAAGTTGTGGGACTCCTTAAGCTCATCTCTTACTTCTCTAGAAATGCATACAACATACCTTCCTAATTTATTCCGATCTGTATAAAGTTAGATTTTCATCACGTTGACTAAATACCTAAGAGAAAATAATTCAGAAAGAGAATTTGTTTCACGCTTACAGTCTTTTCAGTCCTTGGTAATTTGAATTAATGTGTTTGAGGGGATTCTTCCTCTCATGGTAGAAGAGTAGCCAAGAGGCAGAGGTTTCTAAGAGCTACAGCCCTCAAAGATACAACCCCAATGACCTAATTCCTCCAGTGAGGCATGGAAGTTCCTAGAACCTCCCTAAAGAGTGTGACTAGCTGAATACTAACCATTCAACAATGAAAGCCCATAAGGCACATGTAACATTCATTCAAATATACCAGAAGCCATTCAGTCCCTGGTACGTCTGTCAATGTTGTTTTCTTTTGTTCTTGTTTGCTTTTGTTTTCAGAAATTAAGTTTGTGTCCATCTTCTAAAATTCAGAAATTGCCACCTTTTAAAATTTTTCTAGAGAGGTGATTTGGCCATTCAGAGCTGCTGGGAGTCTCATTCCTTCTGAACTTAGTGGGCATATATGTGGCATATTCTCACAGACACACACATATATGAAATTTTAAATTATCTTTCAAAAAACCTGTTAAACTGAATAAAACTCAATATAGCAGTCGACTTTTCCACATTGTTATATCCCCTCTGCTTCGTCAACAGGTGCCCCTTTCTCCCTGATAGATAAATAAAGCCATAGAGCAAAGCCCTATGTTGGGACTTTGGGGCAAGTTCCTCTGTGTTCAGTTTGCATCAGCATCACCAAGGAACCATAGTTGTTGAGCCCACCTGCACAAACCGCTGGACTTAGTCAGAGGGTGCCCAGCCTCAAGGAGTTTACAAAGCTGTTTTGTTCTATCTTTCACACAGAATTGAAGAAACCTAAAGAAACCCATGAGTGCAATTCAAAATCAAATTAATATCCTGTTATTAATGTTAGCTACATAGACACCCCCTACGACACTTGCCACAGTATACTAGAAAACTGTACTAATAATATCTGTCTCCTGATCACATGAAAAATACCTTGAGGGAAACAACCAAATCTTAGCCATGTATCACACGTATATATCATTTTAATTTTGCAATATGTAAACATCTCCATTAAAATACTAAAAGTACCTTTAGGGCTGCAGACACAGCTCAGTGGCTAAAAGCACTTAACTGCTCTTGGAGCAGAACTAGGGTTTGGTTCCAGGAAAGCATATGATGGCTTACCATTATCTGCAATTATAGTTCGAGGAGATGTGATGGCTGCTTCTACTTCTATGCACAGGAGCTTACATGTGTATGCATATATGCACTCTGCATTTATGAATATATTCATATGTTATAATAAAAAGATAACTAAACAAATCCCACTAGCCCTCGTAATACCAAAAATGTATTCTCAGGGGAGACGTTATTAATAATATACCATTTTTAATAGCTCAAAAAGTACCTAGTGTTAAAAACTAATTAAAGAACTGAAAGACTGGATGGTAAGAAATCATTAAAAAGCTATTAGATGATGGAAAGATCTTCTTTGCTTTTGAATGGGCAGAATTAATACGAAAATTAATGTAGAGAGTTAATGTAATATCCGTAAGAATTCTGATGTCATAGCCCACAGATCTAGAAAAGATAACCATACAGAGCCACAAAAGAACACAATTAGAAGTATCACAATACAATGTCTCAAATTATACTACAGAACTCCAATGGCAACTCTGATACAGAATATTTTCATTAACAACCAATCATGCAGGATAAAGGCATCACTCCTCAGTATATTTGAAACAGTATTCTCATTAGCAGTTGAGAAAAGCAACAAATAGATTACTAAAAATATCTCTCTTAAAGTATTATTATAAAAGATTCTCATCAGCCTGTTTATGTGTTCTCCATTTTAAAACTGGAAAAGTTGAAAACATATTCTAACAGCAACAGGCAGGACCTAGACAAAGAAAAACAAAGACATAGGCAAAGAGGCTAAAATTTTAGAAACGAAAAGCATATTTAACAGAACATTTTAGGAGAAATATTAGGGAATATCCATTATTTTATGTTTTAGGAGAGTATTATCACTTGGTAGTTTGACACCACCGTGCTTTGGCTGGGATCATAGGTGTGAGCCACTGAGCCTAGCCAAAAAGACCAAGCAAGCAAACAAGCAAACAAGCAAGCAAGCAAAAGCAGTGCAACAAAACAAGAACTGAGTCTTGCTGTACAGCCCAGGCTGCCTTCCAACTCAAGATAATGTCCCAGGATCTTTGGTTTAGGTATTATGTCACCACATCCAGCAGTAATAACCTTTTGAGTGGCCACACAAAGATCCAAATTAAGAAATAAAAATGTATAGTTAACTGATGCACAATTGAATAACTTGATTTATTTACAAGGCTAAAAAAACAAAACAATTTTTAGAGAGGAAATTTACTGAATATTATTAACAAGAAACTCAAATCCACTTAAATCAAACTTATTCAATTTACAGTATTAGGCAATTGCATAGAACAGAAATAAACATATTTGTGAGTATTTATAGTTACTTCAATTATAAATTTTAGTATTTCAAATTCATTTAAATCAAACTCATCAAATTTATACTGTCAGGAAATTCTGTAGAAGAGAAATAAACATAGTTTTAAGTATAGGTATTTCAGTCATGGATTTTAATATCTCAAAAACTAGAAAAAATAACATTTATTTGTTTTTAAGGTGTTAATCATACTTACTTGAGTATTTTAAGTATTTTGACATTTCAAATCACATGAAACTAAAATATTGCTAAGTAATTATAATTTCCTCATTTATTTTTTCATTTTAAAGTTATCAAGTATAACTACATAAAGTGTGCATTTATTTCTACTGAAAACCACAGTAACTTTGAGTTGTGATAACATACTACCTAGCATATGCTGTTGGCCTGAAATAAACTGAAAACGGAAGATGGTGACTGTGAAGCCCAGCTCCAATCTTCAGGACATTTCTCTTGCATGTCACTGTTCTTTTACAGGCTTCGAACTAATGTGCTCAGACCATTTAACACCTCATGGTTCTCGGGTTTCCACAGGGAAAAAGGCAACACACACAGCAATTATTTATTTAAGTATGTAAAGCTCTATACCCACAGCCGAAATCTAAAATACAAATTAGTCTCCAAACCTTAATATTCAGAGGTTTTGAAAGCCTTTTAGAGAAATGGAATCGTAAACACTAAATTTTAACAATTCACAAGTAATTCTGGCTACCACTTCAAAACATTCAGGCAGCACTACAATATTCTTAATTCTTCTTCAAGTTCTCAGACTACAGGGGATTCTGGTGGGGGGATATCAAGAGATCAAGATCTCAATTAACTTTGCTTTGACTTTTGGGTAAATCTAGGTGAGTTAATGGAATGAGATTTAAAACATTGATGAAGGTTGCTTTTGGCAGAAAAGATTAGGATCTAGATAGCTGTAAAATTGACTTACTTAATCCTCTTAAAATCTAAATACAGAGGCGAAAGGATAAGAATTGCAATGAGTGTATAGAGTACTACATGTTCACTCTTCAAGCTCTGGTCTTGTCGGGCTGCATATGTCTTTACAGTTTAGAAGAACCTTCACCTCCCATGTTAATGTCATTGAGAGCCACGCCCCTACCTCTTGTTTTGCAGGCTATGTGTGCCACTCTCTCTGTCCAGAGAGTATTGGTAATTAAGCAAAATTCTTATTTTGATAAACTTCTTTATGACATGTCTAAATATTGTCCTGCTTTCTTCAGCCTCTGCAGAGGGGAGCCATGGAGTTACTACATAACTGCGGCACGTACAAAGGCATGCTTTTAAAGATTAAGGCAGGCGAATATGTAGCTATTATGTCACCGTATTCTCACCTCACACAATTCCTGGAGCACATTTTCTACATTTCATTCATGTCTATGGATAACGAGCCTACTAATTAACTTTAACATGCTGGAATTACATTATTTCATATTTTAAAATAATCATTAATAGATGCATTTAATTTCTAAAGAAAAACAGTTGAGTGATACCACTTAATACCATTTTTGTAATGTTCCTTGAAATACAATTGTTTAGTGGTTTAGACAAGAAGGTGCATATTTTTAATACCCTGTAAAAGAACATGGATGTTACTTGAAATTCACTGCATTTCTGGAATATTCTTCTGAGATTAGACTTTGGGCTGTCAACTTACTCTTTGTCCTTACAGTGCCTTTACTATGCTGGGTAACTGAATCATAGCTAATGATTTAGGGCTATGGAGCTATGATGAGCACTTTGGATGTGTTCTTTATGAAATACCCTGCCAGTTTTTTGTTTTTTTTTTTTTTACTGGATTTCTTCCTATTATTTTGTTGCATGGATGTACACCAATGCAGACACTATCCTGAAACCAAATGATAAGCGGTGTTAACATTATGACATTTAATTTATGATGGTGTTTAGATTATTATGTCTTAGATTCTATTTTGTTACAATTTTATAACAATTACACATTATATACATTTATATTTTTAAAATAACAACTAAATAGCTATATTTATTTCAACCATTCCAGACTTCGTTGCTTTAGCATGGTACACCTCCCAACGTTGCTTTAGCCACACCTCCCAACTTGGTGTTTCAGGAGCTTCCCAAATGCCTTAATCCTGTTAATTAATAAGTTATTAGTCCTTACCAGAAGTAACATTAGTGGCTGAGTTTTTTTAAACAGTAGTTTCCTGAAGTTTTAAGCCAGATGCTACCCTGCAGCTGTGGCACAAGGAATCTGACTAGGTGACTTCTAGCAGGTGACAGCAGGCAGCAATGGCAAAGGTCTTTTTCTGGTTCTAGACCTTTCTACCTCCATTCTCCATGCCCTGGAGACCCACTGGTTGCTCAGGTCCTGCACATCTCCCTGAACAGCTGTGTACTCTGGAATTACTGACCATAAAGTATATATTATGTTTTTTATTATTTTCTATTGGTTTACTACTGGCAAAGAACCAAGAGGTTATGGCAGGAACAAGCACAGCCAAGACTGTGACTGCCATCAGGAGTTTCAAACCTTCCTGACACACAGGAGGGATGAAATCAATCTCTAGGACAGAAGCCTACAGACAGGCTCTATCAATGTGCCTAGATGAGGTCCTCTCTATACTTCTCAAAGTCTGATTGGCTTCTTGTCTTTCCAGAATGTTCTTTCCCAATAAAACACAAACTTGTGTCCTGTGTCTTATACCTTTCTTTACTTTTCAATTCTTGTTGGAAGACAAAACAAAACCAAAAAAAAAAAAATATATAAAATATTTGTACACACACTCAGTCTCTCTTGTCTCTCTGCCTCATACACACACACTTATACACACATGCAGAGATACACACACACACACACACACCGGGGGGGGGGGGAGAGGAGGGAAAAAGAGAAAGAAATGGGCATATGTGCATGTGGTTCACTTGTAGAAAAGAGATCTCATTTGTTTATTAAATGTATTTCATAATTTCTCTAAAGTCACTGTAATTCCATAGGAAAACTTATTCCGTGAGCGTGAGAGTAGGTTTTTATAATTTCATTTTGGTTTTTACTTATTTTAGTGACTGATCACAACCATTCTTCAATCAAAAACTCAAAAGAATTCCATTTTCATATTAGGCATATAAAAATAAAACTTGGAAATCACCACTCCCATTCTTACAAGTTTGAACAAAGAGACACCAAATCCTGGGAAAACACTTATTCAAAATATAAAAAGACACAGATTTAAAAAGTAGAATATTTGAGTGAGCGGGCACTGGCTGGCCCAACACTTGCCTTTTGTTTTTGGTTTTTTTTTCCACTGTGTTTTTTTTTTTTTTGTTTTTGTTTGTTTGTTTGTTTGTTTTGTTTTGTACAAATTGCTAAAGCCGAATACAGAGAATAAGGAAGCTTCCTATCTCACTGACTTCCCTCTAGGAATAAAGATCTAAGAAAATGTCCCAAGTAGCCATGGGACGCAGAGTAGAAGGCTTTTTCTAAATTTCTTACATCCTTCTCCCAAACTGAGGAAAAACTTTTGCCAGTGAAAAATGTTGAACACTCATTCCAGCTTCAGTAAAACAATACCTGACCCATGACTTTCCTGTATTATCTACTGGAGAAACAAAACCAAGCCCAGAAAAGCACAGTGGTCAGGGTATGCAGAGCTTAAGAAAATACATTTTGAGGTCTGTAGTCAGAGAAGAAAATAAGGTCTTTGAGTCCCCTGTACAAGAAATGGAAACACAAAGGTTGTATCACAGAGACATAGGTCCACCAAAAGATTTAATCAGATTAAAGGGTAACCCTTCCCTTTTCCAGCATATTGATATGGATATATTTCCAGCATCATAGTGGAAGACAACCAAAACAGATGCAAAATTCAGTCTCAGAATGCAAATTTCAGTACCTTGGAAAGCCCATAACCAAAGATAGGAAAAAAAGCAAGCATGGACAGAGGAGGGGCTAAAGAACCCACTGTTAAACTATCTCCTACTAAAAAGATTCATTGTCTTCTGTTATGTACCCAGTGATAATCCTACCAGGTATAATGACACAGTAAAATCAATTATGGTGAGTGAATGAATTGTTTGTGGTATTAAGGTGACATACTAGTTTATTATTGATTATTAACTTATTCATCTATAAGTATTCACAAATTACTGCTGTAAAATAAGGAACAAGAAAAAAATATATAATAGAAAATGGTTACTTCTAACACAATGGTTACACAATGTTCCTGGTTAAACTAAGTGTGTCATAAATAACCCCAAAAGTCATCATTCTGGGAGAGAGACAGGAAAGATGGGGGTGGGGGCTGCTGGAGAGAGGAGGGAAGTAAGAGTGGGGGAAGAAAGTAAACAAAATATATGATAAGCGTATAGCAATCAAGTAAATTAGTTAATAAAAAAGAAACTCAAAACAGCTTCTATGACCACAAAAACAGGTATAACCCATAAATCACAAAAAATGTATTTATTAAAAATTACAGAAGACAGAAAATGATAGAGGGGTAAAAGAAAACAAAGAGGAAATGGCAACAGATTATATTATTGACGGCAACTGTAGCAATCACTTTAATTAGGAGTGGTCTAAACTCAGGCATTGAAAGACAAAGCTATCTGGGCAGGTGTTAACAAGACAGTACAAGACAGTCAAACCAAAACAAGCAAACTAGCCTTCAAGACCCAACTGCATCTTTCAAAGCAATTATCTTACAAGTCAACAATAGAAAATATCCACCATGCTAACTCTAATCATAGGATCCCTGCAGCTAACTCAATTCGTTGAAGACAAAGTAGGCTTTAGAGAAAGAACAAAGAGCATCACAGTAAAGGGGGCAATTCTACAAGAAGACAGAACAGTCCTAACAAACATGTATATAAAAAGCAAACTCTGATAGAAATGAATGTAAATACAAATTCAATATCATGTTAGTGATTTGAATTAGAAGTGCTGTGCACGACAAGCCACAGGGAAGAGAGGAGCAGGTCCACACCACAGATGTAAGAACACTCTGATAAAGAAGACAAAAGATTTTGCCTTAATAGCCATAAACCTGTGCTACATGGAATTATGTTACAGGCCTGCTGTAAGCGGTAGAAGTTGGATTGTATAATGATATGAGAGGTCCTGCTGTACCCCCTGCATGTGGAACATGGAAAGCAGTTTGTTCAGTACTGTTTTCTTTAATCTGGTGAGACTTTTGATAACACCTCACTAAGTAGCTACTGAATGACTGGATTTCAATTTTACTACACAGTGATTTTAAGAGGCGTTAGCCATGCAAAAGAACCACTATGGGCATTATGAGATGCACATCTTAATTGGACATATCTATTAATATATAAGACTGTGATTTATGGTCCACCTCCACTACCAAACCACCACCTGGTTTAATGACCCAGTGAAAACAATTATGATGAGTTCATGGACAGCTCACAGGGTTAAGGTGACATAGTACTTTATTATTAATTAGTTCTTTATTTACCTAAGTTATTCATAAATGAATGCTGCAAACTAAGGAATATGAACAGGATGCAGAAATTAAGTGAAATAATCTTGCAAAAAGGTTAAAAATAAATATATGTATATTATAGAAGTGCATTTCTTAATGAATTTTAAGATGGCAGAATTTTTGTAATTTGAATTGTATAATAGGGCTTAAATAATGTATATACCCCAAATGAGCAGAAATCCAAGGAATATATTATTAGACAAATTATTCAATCTAAAAATAAAAAAACCTATGAGATTTTCTTCAATTTTTCATATGCATGACTTGAATAACAACTTATTTGCTGTCATTGCTTTAAATTAGCCAGTTTAACAATCATCTTCAATGTATTTCTTCTAGGCTGAGGTAAAAAAAAATTGAAATTTTAATTACTTTCATAGTCCTCTAAAGACTAGCCTCAAACCTTTATGACAAATTATTTTGCACTGAGGACTACTGGCTCATATACACTTGGGACATTGCTCAGGCAGCAGATGAGAATATTTATTCAGTGTTCACCCTGTATATGGCCAGTAGCACAACCCTGATGGCCTGGAATAGGGTCTTGGGAGCAGTCAGTCATGACTGGCTAATGAAAGTAACATTTTTTTCCCACCATCCAGCCTCTTTCAAAGCTTCTTTCAAATCATCACTCTTTTATTTATTAAAATTCAATCTCACTCAACTATTTGAGGAAACTGACTGGCAGATGCAAAGCACCTCTCCCTAGGGCCATAAACATTCAATGTTCCTTCTATGCATCAGACATGACAAGGGGAGGCATCAGAGTACTCACCTGGCACGCGTTATAAAGTAGCTGGTGTTCCAATTTTTTAATACCCAGAATCTGCTGGAACATTTCATAGAGCTGCTCCTTACTCAGAATAAGCTCGGACACAGCACTTAGGGTCATCCTGTTTGGCTGTTTGCACAGATCTTCGTCTCCCCTGTAAATGGCGTCATATTTGGCTATCCACGAGCTCAGCACTGTCTCTTTGCTCAGGCCATCTATTTCTGGCAAGCTGCGTACACGTTTTTCTATGTTCTTCTTAAACACCTCTCTGAAATCATTAGCAGAGCATCCTCCACTCTGAACCATTCTGGCCACTCGGTCACTCTTTAGAAAAACCTGAAAAACAAAATCAAACAACAACTGTAATTAGGCATGGTCATTAACACCTATGTGTTGAGGGCACCTAGTCAGGCTATCAAGTGTTCCACCATGGCTCACAATGTTGTATATATATAATATAATACTCGATAACTTATGAGAGGAGACCCAAATCTCTAAATGGTTGAATGGCTGAGAGAGGCAGTAAGCAGTTCTGAGGAAATTGGGAGATAACCTGCTTATCTCCAACCTGAAGGTCAAGGATTCAGATGCAAAAGGCTTCTTTAAAGTGGAGGCCCAGTGGGGTTTGGCTCCATCCTCTGCAGCAGGAGAACACAGTGCTAAGACAGTTGTCTAGGAAGTAAGAGTCATTTAGTAGACATAAAATCTTCTGTCACTTAGAACCTCCCTGTTCCAGAAACTGGAAGAAATAAACTGTTGTTTTTACCTCCTAGTTCCTCTTTCACCAGCCATCAACCTCTCTCATCTCACTCAAATGGTTAAGAAATAAATAGCCAACTTCTGTATGTTTATTTGGGAATTCTGGGTAACTCTTAAGCACAGGAGGGTTGGAAGGCCAACAGTTAGGTAGACCTGCACTTGACATAAATAAACATCCTGTGTAACTGTTAACCCAAAGTTCCCCATGATGCAGAGGTCAGGCTTTTTGTCCCTTTCTCTGATCTCATTAGCGCCCCAGCTTCTTAACATTTGTCTCACAGCTATAAGGAATGAATGCAAAAAGGGGGGACCACCTGTAAGATATGTAAGCATATTATTGACATATGAATCCAACCATTTTCCTGTTTTTTTCTTCATATGCTTTCACAAGCTTCTTCCAAAAGAGTCTGAAAAACTAATGCAGATATCATGTATTGAATGCTGCTATTATGCTTCTAGGATGAAAATGTCAATTAAAAGTTACTTATTTGTGTGTGTGTGTGTGTGTGTGTGTGTGCGTGTGTGTGTGTGTGTGCGTGGTGTGTATTTGTGAGCACCAATGCATATCTGGAGATGAGAAGAGGATATGAGGAATCTTTTTTTTTTAACCAGTTTTCTTTTTACTTATTCACTTTATATCCTTCTCACTGCAGCCCTCCCTGTCACCCCTTCCCACAATCCCTTACCCATCTGTTAGTTCCTTCACCTCTGAGTACATGGGCGATCCTCAGGTACCCACCCACCCTGATACTTCAAGTCTCTGTGAGGCTGGTCATTTCCTCTCCCACTGAGGCCAGACAAGGCACGTCCATCTAGAAGAACAAACACGCAGGCAACAGTTTTCTGGATAGTCCCCGTTCCAGTTGTTTGAGACCCACATGAAGACTAAGCTGCACATCTGCTACATATTTGTGCAGAAAGGCCTAGGTCCAGACTGTGTATCCGAATCCAGGGGCAAGCACCAATCCCTGACACTTTATATTTCTAGATACCTACAGACAGGAGCACATTGTCCTCTGAGAGGCTCCACCCAGCAGCTAACTTAGACAGATACAGACACACACAGCCAAACAGTGGATGGAGCTTGGGGACTCTTGTAGATAAATAGGAGGAAGAATTATAAGCCCTGAAGGAGATAGGAACTCCACAGGAAGACCAACAGAGTCAACTAATCTGGACCCTTGGGGCTCTCAGAGTCTGATCCGAGGAATCTATCACTTTCCACATAGTCCCCTGAGACCCGGTCTCTCCCTGTACTTGTGGCTTTTGTGTTCAGTTATGCTGGAAACCAGCCAGCTCCAACTTTTGTCTGAGGCCTGGTCTCTCCATGAACCTATGGCTTTCACTTTTAGTTAGGATGGAAGCTCACAAGTTCCAGGGGTCATGTCTCTATTGCACCCAAGCCCTTGGATTACAGTTGTGCAGGGAACACCTGACTTGTTACATGGATGTTGCATCTTTATGGTTGTGCTGCAAGCTTTCTTGACTGCCGAGCCATATCTCCAGCTCCCACAAATGGCTAGTTTGTTCCTAAAAACTAAATCATAACGATGAAGTACTCTTACAGTTAGGACTGTACAATTAGGACTATATCATGTAACTATCCCACCACATCTGTCTATATGTAAACCAGTTATACAAACATGTTCTCCACATGTCAGGTGACTCACTTGTCCTTCCACCTTACTGTCTGTCATAAGTGGCTATCCAACCTCCAAATTTTCCCATATGCTTCTAGGTTTTCCTCTTTTGAGTCATTCACAAAAGCTGTTCTTGTTTCTTATCTCAGTCAGTGACACATAGATGTTTGGATCCCTTGACTCATATACTATAGTATTAGTAACTTCTACCTATGGCAACCACATATATAATATCTATATAAAATATGTGCTATCTCTCTATAGCTCTAGATCACTTGTGATTAGAAAGTCTATTATCTTGTTTTTTATGTCTCCTAGCCAAAGTGAAATATATCTAGAGAGATATAAGAACAATCATGCCTTGTATTAATAATTCTAAGACATGGGAAACTGAGATAGAAGAATCACCAGTTCAATGCCAACTATATAGTTCGTTTAAGGATAACCTTGATTATAAAGTAAAATGCTTATTTTTAAAAAGGAGTGAAACTAATGGTCCCTCTAGTAATTCTAAGTCTGGAAGAAGGAAACTCAGACATTTAATAATATATTTTGTCTGGAAATGACGTTTCTTGAGTACTCATGGGGGGGGGGATGTCAAGATTTCTCTTCTTCTTCTTAGCAGTAGCTTTGCTCACGAGGTACTGACAGTTCGTATAAAGAAATGTTGTATTTATACCTTATACATAAAACCACATAATTATATCACGATATCTATCAATTGTTGTAGATTTGATCTAATGCTGCATGAATTGTGTTAATTTGGTCATCAAAATCCACACTAAGACACTGAGGAACCCTGTCCCCAGTTGATTTTGATTGGTAAAGAAAGTTGCCTGCAGCCAGCAGTTGGGCAGGGAGACAGAGGTAGGACTTTAGGATTGCTGGGCAAGGGGCTGAGGAAGGAGCAGGAGGGGAGGAAGTCTTCATGCCAGGAAACGAGTAGAGGCCAGGCCTGAGAGGTGCTGGACACAGAACATAGCTGTAGGTGCTGGAGAATTCAGCTCCAGAGGGCTGTAGGTCTGTGTCCAGGGCAGACAAGATAGAATATAGGCTTTAGTAAGTAATACCTCAGGAATTTCAAAGGGGAATGTGTTAACCACATAGAATTTTGGAAGTGGCCCAGCCATTGATCTGTTTAAGGCATATTAAAATATAGTCAGTCTCTCTCTGTCTCTGTCTCTCTGTCTCTCTTTCTGTCTCTCCGTCTCTCTGTCTCTCTCTCTGTCTCTCTCTCTCTGTCTCTCTCTCTGTCTCTCTCTCTGTCTCTCTCTCTGTCTCTCTCTGTGTGTGTGTGTGTGTGTGTGTGTGTCTTTCACCTGGGAACCCAGAACATTAGGACAGGTAGCAAGGAGTGCCACCGCTGCTGCTGGGACTTTGAGTAGAATTATTTGGATTCAATAACAATTAACTACATATAATTATATTTTAATTAAACACACTTAACTGTGTACATATGTATACATAATTTCTGTTATAACTCTTTCTACAGTTGCTATAGGTGCAGAGGAATCAAAGCAGTCCATCGGGTAGCACTGGTTCATACCAGTTACAGCAGTGACAAGAGAGTGAGCCAGAGGTGGCACACTGGTAGAAGGAGGGCTTGTTATTCATTATAGTCCTGGTGACAATAACTAAGGACAGCTCTTTTTTTTTTTTTTTTTTTTTTTTTTTTACATACGCCAAGGGTTCCTTTTCAGAGCACCATCCACACTGGCAGATTTCCAGTGAGTTCTGGATGCTAGCATCTTCCTGTGGACCTCACCTCAGAACTCGGAGGAAAGAGATTCCCTATGTCCACCACTGTGGTAATGCAGTAACTTTATTGTTATGCCATGACACATATGTTTAGTGAGGTCTGGGGTTGGTAGAAGGGGATTCTCTTTGGGATTTCTTTCTTCCTCAGATGTTTTACCTCCTAATTCTAGTATTTCTTATATTGTTTTCATTGCTCATAGTAGCCTTTTCCTCTTATTATTGATTATGGCATTCCTATTCAATTTTATGTAGTTTGTTTTTCAGCTGATACAAGAAAATAACTACTGGTGCTACACGTAATGTTGCTTCTCTAGAAAAAAACCTGAAGTTGACTCTTTTAGAAATGGTATAATGTGCATAAACCCTGATCAGCAAAATATATACTTATAGTCTCACTACAGGAAAACTACTGACTTCTAATACTTTATATAAACAGTTTTTTTTTTTCTCACTGCCTAGTATATAGCCAAGAGTTATCATTCCCTTAAGTGACTCTAGTTTTGAAACAAGGGCACAAATGAACATTGTTGCTGAGTGCTTTTCTTCTATAAAACCATAACAGAGGCTGCACTAACTCACTCTAACTATGTAACTGACAGTTGCTAAATGGTAACAAAGTGCTAGAATTCTGCTAAGTGTTCATGGCGCACAGATACATCCATCAAAGACTAACCCCTGACAATCTCCTGCTGCCCAAGAGGGAAAGACCAAGGACAAAAGGAAAAAGAGCAAGGACAATTACAGGCACTCATACAAAAGGAGGGGGAAACAAGGAAATGAAGTCAACAACTCTGGTGGGAAGTGACAGCTACATAGGGGAGAGCCCAGCGCAGGGACAGCAGGGACAAGTGTCGTTAATATCCTGTGAGTTTTGTGAAAATAAAAGGGAGAATAGAACACAGTTTAAGGAAATAAATAAATAAATAAATAAATAAATGGGACCAAAAAGAAGAAGCATTAAGCTTTTCAAAGGACAGTTCAAAAACTTCCCTATTATATACAGAGATTACATATAAGAGTGACTGTAGCAATATTTTTTTTAATCAGGAAGACCACTAGATATCAGATGAGAGAATGGTATGTATACAGGAGAGAAGTCCAGGTTCTAGTTGATGACATCATGGCTAACTCTGTTTACCAACTTCATTAGATATGGAATCAACTAAACAGCCATGCATTTGGTAAGTCTGGAGAATGTTTCCTGGAAACATGAAATGGGAGAGAAACACCCTGCTGACTGGGAAGCACTTCTCCCAAAGGGCATTCCATATATAAAGAGGGCAGAGGGAACCCCACCACCTCCCACCTACCCCCAACCCCCATGCTGATTTTGCCTATAGGACTTCTCTCCTTGCTGGTGAATACATCTGTTCAGTTGCTGTGATTGCTGATAAACTTAGCAGGCATTACATCCTACCTTCTTCAGCCTTCCAACAATGACTAGATTATCAGCTCCCTAACAATATTCTAGGCTTTCAGTGTTCACTGAGAACTGTTGGGTCATTTAGCCTCATAGTGGGTAGCTACCGGGTTCTCAGCACTTCCAGTGCACGGCCTGATTGCCCAGTCCATGAGGCCAAGCTAATAAATCCTCACTGTAATACAAATCTATTTTATTAGTTCTGTTCCTCTAGAGAATCCTAACTAACGCACGGCCAGTTGTGGCTAGATGACCTAGTGTTAACACATTAAGACGTGTTGTAAACTGAGATGCCACTGGCAAGGGTAGATGGAGAAATGCTGGAGCTAAGATAGAGGCCAATGATCAGATGGAGGCTACAGAGCTGGAAGAGAAGCAGGAAGAAGACAAAAGAACAGAATACCTTTTGAGTTACAACATATGGAAACTAAGGTGGGAAAATACGATTTTCATTCTCTTTGTAACTATAATAATAAATAAAGGTGGAAGAATGTATGTACCTATGTATGTTTTATTTTGTTGCTTTCTCTTTTTTTTGACAAAATGGTGTGTGCTAAGGATAACTAATTTAGAATGGATAATGGTCAGGAAAAAGTATGATAAAAGCACACAGGGAAGAACAAAAGCTTAGAAACCCTATATTTAAATGACTATAAATTAAACATGCTCACCAACACACAAATGTATCCAGAAGTGAGGACAATGAGGGATATTCTCTCTCTCCCTCCCTCCCTCTGTCTCTCTGTCTCTCTCTCTGTCTCTCTTTCTGTCTCTCTCTGTCTCTCTGTCTCTCTCTGTCTCTCTCTGTCTCTCTCTCTCTCTCTCTCTCTCTCTCTCTCTCTCATACACACACACACACACACACACACACACACACACACACACACACACACCAGCAGCAGCAGCAGCAGCAACAACAGCAGCAGCAGCTCAGGCAGGACCAATTTCCAAGAACAAACCAGTGGCCTCTAGAAGAAACAGATTAAATTAAAACAGGACTGTTTGCTGTTTTCTTCTTCTAGGTCATCTTGCACAGAGACCATTTAGCAGAGTAAAGATGAAGAGCCAGCTGCAGGAGTGAACAAGGGGACAAGGCACAATAAAGCTTACATAGGAACCCTAAATTATGTTTTTAGCAAATGGAAGAGGAAGTGCAAGGGAAGCAGCAGAGGCGAGGCTGTAGGAAAGGCAAGTCAGTAGCACAGAGGACCCAGCAGAACAGTCAGTGCTCATCTCATCTCAGAGGTGATAAGGTTGTAAGGACCATGGCTTTCTTGCTCTTGGTCCTTTCATCATGTGCCCTGTGGGGACAAAGTTGCTGTGAAACAAGGACCCCAGGTCCTCGGTCTAACAGCCCTAATGAACAGAAGTCTGATCAGAACCATGCCAGAGAACTGGAAAGCTAATTCTTCAGTCCCTATTGATTCTTGAGGTGCCTGCAATAATAGCAGACAACTTCATCACCTCCTCCTCTTAAGAAACCTTAAGCACAACCACTGCCCAGCTGGGCTGCCTCCTAGATTCTTACCTAAGAAAAGATGAGGTACTTATTCATAGTTTCTATGTTTTTTAATATTTTTGAAATAACTTGCTATAAGGGAAGAGATATATACATCCTCCTACTTCACTTGAGTCTTAGCACCACCATCTCTTGAGGAAGCTGTACCCTCTCACTACCTCCCATTTTTCAGTCTTCACCTTCTTACCCTGCTTTTTCCTTTTGCACAAAACATTATTTGACACCTATGGATTATACATCTCCCCAGAGTAAAAAGTAGGTACCAATAGGGCTTATTCCAGTTTAACTGCTGATGAATGTAAACTCTAAAAAAAAGGCTGTCATTTATTAGAAGTAAAAAATTGTTTGTTGAAAAGTAGTAACTACCCAAAGATGACTGACTACCCAGTGCTAAAGATGATACAAATCTAGCTACAGGTGTATGCTATGGATGGCTGCAGGAGAGACTTCGAGGGACATAAATATTTGTAACTGGAAGCAGAACAAATTTGTGCTCAAAAGGCATGGGCTCCAGAATATAGGACTTTTGCACAGAACAGTACACCAGTGCTTTGTATACAGAAGGAAAGGCCTCCCACCCTGAGGGTATACTTCTTTTCCAACATACTGTGTTGCTCACCATATTCTGGGGCACTCCACTTTGCTTGCAGCACCTCTGCAATGTGTGACCTACTAACCTCCATCTGCATTTAATGTAAGCTACAGACTGAGACTCTGATACTACTGAATCCTCTTCTTAAAGTCCTAACAGTACTTGCAATTCACAAGTTTCAAGTGCAAGGTTACAACATCTTCCCACACTCACTTTGCCTCCAGAGTCAGGTACAAATTTCAGTCCTTGGGACTTGGAAAACAAGTCCTGATACCCTCTTGCTCCATTCAATGGCTGTGAATACACAATTTGTCATTATACTAATCATATTCCAGGGGTCCTTCAAAAATCCTTTAGCTTCCTTTATCTCCCCACAACAGTTCTTCATGTTTCTTCCTAGGACTGTCAATTACTCTTCAGTGGGTTCTCTGTCTTGGGAGATTTCTGGTAGATACCAAATCCCACCATCACTCTACCCAAGGCATTTTCTTCACTGACACCAAAATAATATTAAAACAAACAAACTACAACACTGCCACCGCCACCACCACCTCAGGTCACATCAACTCGACGGTTTAAGAATAAAGTCACCATGGTTTCCATGGCCTGACACCTCATTCCCAATTCTCTATCTCAGTTAGAACTCGCTCTGCCTGGATATGCCTCAATGCTCTTGTCACCCGAGTCATGTAGGAATTTTACATGGTCTCTTTTATCATCATCTATTTGCCTTCAGATCACAGCGATTCCTTCCCAGTCACCCTTGCTTGACTAGATCTCAGTATAAAACATTTTTCTCCTTTAAAGCACATTTCATCTTGCAACTATAATATTTAATTCGCAAGTGGGTTCATACACTTAAATCAATAAATCCCACAAAGTCAGAGACTGTCTCATCTAGGTCAAACATGCAGCAAGCACTTATAAAATAGCTAGTGCACGAGCATAGTAAGCACATTGAGCAAGTTGTTTAGAAGAGAAAATGACTGGTGGTCTAATTCCTCTATGCATTTTGTGGCATGCTTTAAATACACATCATGTCAGTCAGGAAGGCTAGTTGAGTTTTCCATGCTTGGGTACAGTGGGAAGCCATATTGCAGAAAGGATCATGGGAAGAGATGTGAGCAAAGCTAAGTACTGAGAATAGGAGCCACAGTTTGGGGTGTAGAGCTGGATAAGAGGTGAAAGATAGGTCCAGGGTGTAATGCAATGCTAGGGAGCCCAGAAAAACACTGGAAAAGAAGAAACGAAGGAGACAATAAAAGAATATTAAGAAAAGCAGATTTCAAAGTTGTGAACTTCAGTCACTTTCATAATTCATCCATTAACTTGTAGAAGATAAGAAGCTTGTCCATTTGAATGGGAGACATGAAAACATCCCAGAGGAAACGGACCACCATGAATCTTGTCCAAAGGGAAAAGTGAGATTCATTTTTGCTAGGCTGATAATCGTATTCTCTAGGTATTCCCATTATCTGTGATGTTCTTAAAGAATGAATCATACATAGTTCTCTATGTGATCAATATGATACTGTGTGACACTGATTGATAGCTTGTCTCATGAATTGTCATATATCTTAACCACATTTCCTTTCACAACAAGAGTTAGCATAGGCAGGCAAATATCAGTGACATGAGAACTAAGCATATGTATATGTGTACACACACACACACACACACACACACACACACACACATACACAGGTACTGTTTCTCTAGAGATCAAGGATGGATGTGGTTTCATTTAACTGGCACAATTACTCTGTGGGGGGAAAAAGAGCAGAAAACTTAATTCTTTGAACTCAATTCTAGTTTATTTCTCTTACACCCACCCACTGTGCACCCCACATCTTTCTGCTGGGCACTTCCCAACATCTGTGGTGTTACCAATCAGTTATCTTGTGAAAATTCCAAACAATTCATTTCAGCAGGGCATTATCAACCTGACATTGGAGAGCTGACACTGGAGAGCTTCTAACATACCCTGGGTGTTATTTTTTTCTCTACATTTAGTGAAATTTAATTGTATATGGCCTTCTTTCAGAGTACCCTGAAATACCACTCTTCCCATTCATCTGCCGGGCTCATATTCCAAAGAGATAATCGAAAATCTTAATGAAGTCACAGGAAGCTAATACCAAAATTGAATGTGATGATAAAGAAACAGCATCTTTAGTCTGCTCAGCTGTCCAAATAAGATTTCAAATATATTTTTCTATAGAAGAACTTAATATGCACAGTGCTGCTGATCTGAACTGCACATTACTTCTTTTATTCAAAAGGATTTCATAATGACTAGAAAAACATTATCTTCTTGCCAAATCACTGTGGCTAGCTATGAGATGGTTCCTGGGAAGGCTGCCAGCATGTCTTCAGGCAGGGAGATATTGAGAAAGTACAAGAGACCCACTCATAAGAGGTGCTTCTTCTCCATCATAAAGCCAAATAAAACACTGTCTCGTGAGTTTCATAATTTGTAATATCCTTGAAGAATCAATTTTAGAATGTTTTTTCTTAAACCATCTTTCAGATGTTATCAACCCGCAAATTCCGTAACAATGGTAAGTTGAGTATCATTGAAAAAAAAATCAAACAATTCAATTCTTATTTTGGCAGAATACAAATTATATTTACATTGGGTTACTCTGAATAATCAAAGCCAGCCAGTAGATTCTCTGATGGCACTCAATGTCTTCATTTCCTCCGTTCACCAAATTTCCCAATCCTCTCTCCCATTGTTCTGAAGAACAAACTTTCTATTCTAAGGAAACATCTGTTTGATTTTCAATATTCTCTATATGTTCCTTTCCCAATAAGATGTATCAAAGCAAATTATGTTCCAATTAGGTCATCACTACTGATACTATGACATGCCTTTGCTTATCCTATATGTAGTGGGAAAAACAGGTACAAAAACTGATCTTGATTGAACACTGACACAGTCATTCCAAGAGTCTGCAATGAGATCTCGATACTAGCTTAGAGAGAAGACAGAGGTATCTCTTATGCAGTGAGAATATATTTAATAAAGCTAAATCCATTTAATATGCTGGCAGTTAGAGGAAAACAAATGACTTTTTGTTATATAAAGCCACTAGTAATGAATGCTTGCTCTACTAGCATTCCTAATGGGGATATCTATGGTTATGTGATAAATGGATACGTGGATACATGGATACATATATACACATATACTAGAAAGATGAGGGGATTAATATTAGCAGAGGATTTCTACTCATCTGTGAATCCTAAAGGCTGGAAACCACTAATAACCAACCCCATTCCTTATCAAATATCTCTTAAAACTGACCACAAATAATATCCTTTACTAAAAAAGCTAATGCAGATAAGAGATGATACATCTAGACCTTTGTCAGGAACCTAGAAAAGAGTTCATGTCAAAGGCTCCTTTCCCTAGAGCCACCCTAAATCCCATATATCAAATCTAAAGCTCTTAGAATGAACCTAAAACCCCAAACTAACAAAATCTTATCAAATTTGTTGTAGAGACAGAGATGAGTCTCCAGCCATATGAACAAAGATGCTACCTGAAAAACGTAAAGCTTCAAAAAATAAATTGGACACTCTCATCACTTATAAACCTTTCTACTGGTGGCAGCTGACAGTAAGTCCTTTAGTTTGCCTTTTCGGGAATTTTGTAACTTCCTGATCAGCACAAATTTGCTCATCCAATGACAAACTTTTCTTGGCCATCTCACCACCAAGACTGCTAAGACTTCAGTAAAACCTAAGGAAGGCTACATGCAGGCACTTGTTATTAACAGAAACACAAAAAAGTAGGTCATTGGAGACTATCTGGATTTGCAATCTATGTGGCAACATACAAGAATGGGGACCTTAAAAGAAGGAAAAGCCACATGTTCCCAATGGAAGAGGAGCAATAGCTTGCTGTGCCATTGTTGACAGAGAAGCTGGAGAAGATATTATATAAGCCAAAGCATGATATTTTCCCCAATATTAGCAGGACACCAGAGAGCATGCTACCACCCTAGGTTTATAACCGTGAAGACGGCAAGTTATTTACACTTCATAACCCAAGGATTTGCAGCTAAGGAATAAAATTCCAAAATTCAAAATGGAAAAAAAAAAGTTCGGCAAAGTAAATAAATCTTAAAAGCAGACAGTGTATAAGTTCAAGAGAAATGAACCGCATGCTGTTGTTCAACTTTTTTTCCCCCAATTTATAACTTGTACTTAGTTATTTTTCCACCAGATGGCAACTCTGTGTGGAAAACAGTATCATTGTTTTTTAATCCTAGAGTCTGATCCTCATTACTGTGAGAGACCTGAAAGTTGTAAATTCAATCACCTTTATAAAAATTCCCTTCCCATCACACCACCAGCACCCCTGCCACCACCACAGTGATGGCTAACATTTATAAAGCACTTTAGAGAAAGTCACTTTGCACGATGAATGATCAGTGGTTAGGATTAACTTCTCAGAAGCTCTTTGTTTCCAGGAGACAATTCTCCCCCTACAGCTGACATTTTCTCAACCAGTTCTCCTCTCTGGAATAACAAAGAAACTGTAAATTGGCCCAAGGCACCCTTCACATGTTCAATGGCAACTAACACTCACCTCTGCCTTCCAGGTTAAATATGACTCAGGAATGCCTCGGGTGTCCCAACAGGGGACAAAAGCATCTCCTCACCCTCCTGGCTCTTTATAACACACAGTTGGTTTTGTGTACGTGAGATCAGTTGATTCTTTCAGGTCTGTTGTAGTGTTCGCTTTCTGTTGCTGCGATAAACACCATGACCAAAAACAATTTAGGAAAGAATGGGTTTATTTAGCTTAGTTGTAGTATCACTGTCTTTCACTGAAGGAAGTTATGACAGGGACTCAAGGAGCAGCAGACACAGGAATCATGGGTGAATACTGCTTTTGGCTTGTTCTCATAGCTCATGCTCAGCCAAGTATTAACCAGGCCAAACCTGCTTAGCTACCGAGATCAGATGAGATCAAGTGTGTACAGGGTGTTATGGACATAGACTCGACCACTAGCATTCTTAACAGACTCCAGGACCACCAGCCCAGAAGTGGTGCTGCCCACCAGGAACTAGGTAAGTCTGCCCACCCCTATTTAAAAAAATCAAGGAAATGGGCTGGAAAAATGTCTCAGCAGTGAAGAGCACTGGCTGCTCTTCCACAGGACCAAGGTTAGATTCTTGACACCCATATGACAGCTTACAGCCTTCAGTAACTCAAGTCCCAAGAGATCTGATTGCCTCTTCTGGACTCCTTGGGTACCACACACACACCTGGTACACAGACATACATGTAGACACAACACTCATAAACATTAATTTTACAAGTTCAAGAAAAAGCATTACAGATACACCTACAGGCAATTTGATAGAGACAATCCCCCAATTGAGATTCCCTCCAGAGAACCCTTGTCTGTGTCATAGTGAAAACTAAAGCTGACAAGACCTGTTCAACTATTTGTCGGTAACAACTCTTCATGAAACCACAGTTCTGTCTCTGGTTTCCTGGGATATATTTTCCTTCAGAAGAGCTTATAATTATCTAACATAACACAGTACTTTTCCTCCCACTAGGTAGTGAACCTCAGGAGGACAATGACTGCTGGATTGGTAGCATGACATTTTTCAAGCAATCAGTTTTCACCAAATGAATTAAAGAGCCACTGAGGATGCAAAAACAAAAAAATCTCACAGTCAAGAAGGAAACTAGTGATGAACTTCCTGTTAGAGAAACAGTGCTGTCATTCATGCAGCAGAAGACAGCACGGATGACATTCAGCTGGCTACACACCCTCCAATAGCTCACTTTGCACTTATTTGGGCTCAGCACCATCCAGTAGGTAGGAAGCCAGCAGCAGGAGGAAGTCTGCATGATTCCCTTTGGAATGGCATCTTTGACCCATTGTTTTAGCATTCAAATATCTGTATGAGAAACAGAGCATCCTGGTGCTGTCATGTTCATGAGATAACTAGAAGGTCATGGTTTCATAAGTCTCAGTCTAGAGACTCGTGGTCATGTTGCTCTGAGCCTGTAGCAGGGCAGAACAGCATGATGGGAAGTAACAGAAGGAGAGCTGCTCTCCCCATGACTGCCAGGAACCAAAAAGAAAGAAGGGGCTGAGTCCCAATCTCCCTCCATGGGCATACCCACCTGGCCAAACTGTCCTCCACTTTCTGAAAGTGATAGCACCCTCCAACAGTACATCAACTGAGGACAATGTCTTGTACACAGTGAGTATTAAGGGACATTTAAGATCCAAACCATATCATCTTAAGGCCACAGTACATAGGAACTGGAATCTATCCTCTTCTTCTGGGGGCTGCACAGTTGTGTGTGCATTGCTCCTTTTTTCCCCCAATTATTTTCTGTCATTTTGATTTGGAAATTTCAATCTGCCTAAAACCCATTAATTTTCCTAACAGCTTCCTCAGCAGATGTGACGGTGGTGGAGAATGTGAGCTGGAAGAAGCATTTATATGCACAAATCAGACCAACTGCTCACTTGAAATGCACTTAAACTTATCTCAAAACCTTAATGTACTCATACCAACTGTTTTAATATTCATAATTACTCTCACTTAATATTAGTTCTGATTACAAAGTGTGTGATGCATTCTAGCTAAAAGGAACAGACCCTCTGGTTAGATAAGATTCTTAAAAACTCACATGTGCATCCGAGGCAGTGGAGAACTCACTGAAAACATCCAATGGATCCTCAAGGTTTCTGACTGCAAGCTTACCTAAGTGAGACCTAAGACAGGTGATGCTGATTGCCATTGCTGTGAGTGGGGATCAGCATGACTCTGAGGTGTTCATCCGGGACAGAAAATAAGTGCAGGTAACTTGATAGAGAGGACATTTACTCTTTTTGAAAAGAAGATCTGTTTTATGGCTGCTCTTGGTTTTTTGGTTTTTTTTTTTTCTCTTTTCCTTTCTTTCTTTCTTTCTTTCTTTCTTTCTTTCTTTCTTTCTTTCTTTCTTTCCTTCCTTCCTTCCTTCCTTTCTTTTTTCTTTTTTTTTTTTTTTTCGAGACAGGGTTTCTCTGTGTAGCCCTGGCTGTCCTGGAACTCACTCTGTAGACCAGGCTAGCCTCGAACTCAGATATCCGCCTGCCTCTGCCTCCCAAGTGCTGGGATTAAAGGTGTGCGCCACCACCGCCCGGCTCTTATGGCTGCTCTTAATGCAGACAATATCTAACAGCCAAGGAAATTATGAAAATTGCTACGCTTTCAAACTTCATTGAGCAGGGTGTCCTACATCAAAACCTTCTGAGTCAATAATTGCTTTTCGCACAAGAGAGCTGCCAACTCTTTGGTCAGCACTGCCAATGCCTTTAGCTGGAGTTTTTCCTTCCTTGGCCTTACACTTTAAGCTTTCAAAACTGTACTCATACCAATAGTTTCTCCTTTTCATAAAACTGAAGCATCAACCTATTACAGTGTTGAGGTCAGGCTAATGAACCATGTACTATGCTAACTATAAGTATAGGTTTATCATTAAACTGGCTGCATCGTTTGGGCACTTGCCTCATCTTGATATCCTGACTCTGAGAACATGAACACTGACAGACCCTGCTATGAGACTGCAATGCAGCTGCTCAGATGGATCAAGTTCAGGACCTGCCTGGGCTACAGTGATAGAACATTGCTAATATGCATGATGCTCTAGGTTCAATCTCAGTAAACTGAAAAATTAAAAATAGGGTTCTAATAGTGACAATGTCGCAGAGTTACTGCAATGACTATGTGAGTTCATACTTAAGAAGTATATAATTGAATCAACTGTACCCTGGATAGTGTACTATAGCTATTATTGCACCATCCCTAGATTACTTACAAGCTCCATCCTGTAACATGTGTCTCAAAGGCTGGAAGTCATGCATCACTACAAACAGGAATATAAGGAGAGACAGGCAAAATAAAATAAACATTAACATCACATGGAAATCGACAAAACATAAAATAGGATATAGGAGAGCGATTTTATGAGTAAATCATAACTAAGTGCTTATCATGTATCAATATTTTAATGTTTCATTTTAGTTATCTGATTCAATTTCCAGTTGTTTTACTTTCACCTAGAAGTTCTACTGTTTCCTCGATTTGGGATGCATGTTTGTGTGCACGCATGTGCGTGTGCATGTGCGTGTGTGTGTGTGTGTGTGTGTGTGTATAATTGTCACACAAACAGGAGGACCTACATCCAATACCTAGCACCCATGTTAACAGAAAAAGTGACCTTGAACTATAGTGCACCCCTATAATTCCAGATGAGGAAGCAGACAGAGAAGAATCTTTGGAGCTTGATGGCTCACCAGTCAAGCCAAATAAATGATCTCTGGGTTCAATGAGAGACCTTGTCTCAAAGAAATGTGGAAAGTGATCGAGACAAGCACCTGAAAATCTTTAGCCTTTCTATGTAGTCATATACATAAACATACACATATACATACACATATACATGCAGTCACCTATCTGAATACGGCACCCCTTTCTCTCTCTCTTTCATATACACACACACACATACACACACACACACACACGCACACACACACACACACTACACAGCAGTCAACTGATGAATGAAACCAGAGTGGCCTTAGTGATTAGTAATGCTTCACCTAAGCTGGTCAGGCGTACAGTGTCCTCTTGGCCTGCCAAAAAGGCACACCTGGGGACAGAGGTGTTGCAATGTTGGGTGTAACTATGAAATGAGATGTCTGCACAGATATATTGGAGAAACAGCTCCAATGATTCCGGGTTGTCAGATCATCTGCTTCTGTATACCCTGACCACACACCCCAGAGTAAAGCCTTATTCTGTTGAAAACCAGGTATGCGTTAAGATATTTCTAGGCAGCAAATGCAATAATATCTCAACAGTAAGACCTAAACAGTGAAAAATCACAACAAAAGAAACAGATTCGTTTCTAAAAATCCAAGAGGTGCTTATTGAGGAACAGTGAAACAAACGGAAGGCTGAAATCTCCATTGTAACGACTGCTGCTCAGAAACAACATGGGAAGACTCCCCCTTTGCCCCTCATGGTTCTCCAGACATTGACATTCCTCTTCTTGGTTCGTGTCTGCTGTTTCAATAAGCAGATATCTAGAAAGAGACCATTCTAAGTATACAATGTGCCCATCAGGCCAGTCGGATCTCTGTCTCACTAAACTCTATGAAGGGCTCATGCTACTTCAAACAGATGTTGACCAGAATCTCTTTTTCAGATCATTAACAGACATTTTACAGCAAGACAAAACGATGTTAGCACTTTGGATTATGTTTAATCAGTACTATTTCAGTCATGTAATCATAGGTAAAATATACTAGAAATTTTCCTTTTTAGATAAATATTAAGCAAATTATTCCATTAATGATGAGAAAAGCAATTTAATTTTTATTGTAAAAATCAACACCCTACTGATCACGGGGTTGAGGGGCAGGAAACTAAATGCTGAACTGAAAGAATATGAAACCTATAAAAAAAAAAAAAACTCTGAAGGAAACTCACCATGATGCTGGAACTGTGGCAAAATAATATAAACTCCAGTTAGTACCATGTCATCAAAATAACAGTTGCATTTGGATCATGTCCAAGAAAAAAAAATGGCATTACCTATAGTGCAGGTAAAAATTCAACTACAATAAATATGTAACATTGTAATAAATATCTAACAGAGAAGTGTTACTTCTAGGTCCTGTTTACTAAACACAAAATAAAAGAAATGTGGAATAAAAATGCTTTATAGATTTGTTTACAACAGAGCCTTAGAACAGCAAGACCGAAGCTGCTGCTTTGTTTTGATAAGAAAGCAGCTTTCTAGAGTACCGAGTCTTATCAGCTATACATGAGGCACTCGGCACTGGCACTCCTAGTTTCTAAGTTCACAGACCTGATCCTCCTTTCCTATCTCCAATACAAACTCTAGCTCATCTTAAAAGAATTCACTCAAAATCCTTGAACCCCATGGATACACTATTAAATGCTTAATATCCGCAGTAGCAAAAGACATTTTACATCAGTGAAATGGTGATTTCTTAAACGTGGGGATGAAGTCAATCCTAAGCTTGACGACGATACCCAAAAGGAAGGGGGAAAAGGAGAAACCAAGAGGATACAGAGGAGGAAAAGGAGAGCACGGTCCCGTTCTGAGAGGGAAGTATGAGCAAGTGCCTCATGTACTAGGTTTATTGCAAAGGAAGAGCTCGTGTAAACTTGGGAGGAGCTGTAACGATGAACCCAAAGTGTACCAGGCGTGAACACTTCTAGACATCGCTTGTTTCTGATAGTGGTGTTTGAAGGTGATGGAAACAGAGCCCAAGGATTTGTGGCTGCAAGTACTCTGCTATAGCCCCAAGCCCACACAGTCATCCCCGCAGCTGTAGTGAAAATCTCAGGAGCCATTAGCCGCAGCTCCCATTACAGTCCCAGCTCCTCCAAGCCCCAGATCCCAGTGGCCAGCATCCCAGTCTACAGACACCGGCTCGTCCATTCAAGATTCAATCATCCCACGAGAGTTTCTGTAGAGTCTCTGAGTCCTTCTCTCTCAAATATGACACTTGTTCCTATATAGGATAACTTCACTGTCCCAAGAAAAACATTAAAGTATTGAAAATTCAGTGGTGATATGTGTGATTAACAGTCAAAGTTTCCCAGGGTCAGGAACACAAAGGCCTGTATTTAACAGGAAGATGTGGCTTCATCCTGGCATCTGCTCAAGTTTTGCTGTTTCTTGGCTCTGCTTCCCCTACATGAATCTCTTTCCTCCTCTAATAGCCTCTTCAGGGTTACTTTTGCAGCCAAGGACTGTCCTTCTGCATGGAACAATTCACAGAATTCATGCTCACTAGGTCTCTCCAGCACTGCCTAGTAGCTGAAACTCCATTGTTTGCCTGAGAGAGTTCAAAGACTCATTGAAATGGTGCTAAACTACGATGAGAGTCAGAATAAATTATAATGAATTCTGGACTATTTTCTTAAAGAGTTTTAGTACTTTATTTATAAACATTTTCTTGCTATACAGATAGTTTACATAAAATTTACTAACTGAACAGAACTCTTGACTAAGGATAAGTAACGAAATATTCTGTATAGCAAATTTTCATTTCAAAAAATTAAAAAAAAATCACTGCAATATAATGATATCCAAATTACTATAGTATAATTAATTTTTACTATTGCTAAAAGATGAAAGATAACTGATGGCTTTTTAAAAGAAAAATACAAATATATATTAACAATTTTCCTACCAAAATAAAACCAGGTATAAACAGACAAACACAATTTAGAGGGTAAGTTTGTTTCTGGTTTTAACACAGTTTAACTAGAAATAAACACAGGTACACTACCGAGAATACATTCACAAAGACTTAAAATTAGCAGAGGTAACAAGGCACACGATTCTGCCAGGTTTTCTTTCCCCTGTATTTGAAGCTTGCAGTGAATTTGGAAAATTAGCAGAGTGACAGGAAATGACACACACACACAAAAACCACACTGCAAGCAAACTGCTTGTCATCATGAGGACCTGATTTGACAAACAGGTTTAATCCACTTGCTCAAAGGTCATGCTGTCCAAGTGAAGGATGACCGGTTTCCTCTGCTTCAGGAGGCTGGCTGCCAGTGTTCACAGAAGTAGGGTGCTCCTGCACGTGGGTCACTTTACTTGAAGTTCTTGCAGGAGGAAGTTCATTATTTGTCTCTTCTTCCAGAGGTGAAAAGGTTCCAGGCAATTCATTTGACATCAGAATTTGTAGAGAGTCTGTTCCATCCTCAATGTCCATCTGAATCCCCAGAGCTTTCAGAATGTCACATTTGCACATGGGGCATGTGCCATGGGCTAGAATCCAGGGGTCAATGCAATTCTTGTGGAAAAAATGTTTGCAAGTGAGAATACGAACTATTTCATTAGGCTTATAGGCTTCAAAGCAGATGACACAGCTATCTGCATTTGGATTGACTTCCTCATCCCCCTCTTTTAATATTCGAACTTGCAGCTGCCCAAAAGCTTTCTTGAGCTCTCTTGTTAATCGCTTCCATCTCCTGTCCTCAATCCTTGCCACCCAGAGTCTCCGAATATGATAAAAGGTGAAATATGCTAGCGTGGCAGTTGTGACAATCATAAAGGAGACAAAATAGTGATTCAGCCAAATGACATGTTTTCTTCCCACCTCAACCATGACTGTAACATGAACTCCCTTCCGAATCAAATGCAAAATTTCCATACCTTTGACGTTACCAATCATAACTACAACAATGTCTTCAAATGCCTGGTGAGACATGGGGAAAACCTGGTTGCCAGTACCTGGAAAGTTATAGATGATCACGCCTTTGGCTCCCTTCTCAGATGCCACCTTAATTTTCTGTGTGAAGGCACAACCTCCCCGTTCAATGAGCGCAATCCACGGCTCTTTGTTCCGTGGCAGGATGAAACTGGTATTGGGATCACAAGCATTTTGAATCTTTCCCTCTGGTGGCACAACAACTCCTGCTACTCTCTTCAAAATGGAGCTTCTTCCGAAGACCCCGGTCTCCCCCAGCTCTGACAGCATGCGGTTCCCCACGTGAAATGATATGTTCATGTACGCAGTCCAAACTGCACTTGCTGTACAACAGTTCTGACTGACGAGCCAGAGAAAACTGAATTTCAGAAGCCAGAAAGATAGAGCGTTGTTTTGCCAAGGACCAGTCTGAAGAGGATTCATCTCTGTCTTTCACGAATGACTTTAAGAGCCAACCCAACCAACCGGCACGGCTGCCACATCTGTTGACAATCAATTCAGAATGAGGAAGGAAAAAATATCTTCTGGGTAGAAATAAGATACGATGTCTTCCAACATGTTTCAGCAAGAGCTCTTTCTAAAGATGTCTTGAGTTTCAGATGTTTTATTAGAGAGAAAAACTTTAGATAGTAAAGAAATCCCTGTCTCACTACTGTTAACTTTACTGCTTACTGTTGCATGAGGCCATTGTGACATAAAAGACCAAGCAGCCAATTAGCTCAGAGCATGCTGTAGATGTACTGGCTTGAATGTTTCTAATGTGGTTATAGGCAGTCTGTGCATCTTTGTAAAATGATTAAGTCACAGAGCCATATGAAATGGTTGTAGGTATCATGTTAAACTAAAAAAGAAAAACAAACATTTCTGCCATTGACTTAAAAAAAAAAAAAAAACCTCAGAGTAAATGAAAGTGTAGGGCAAAACTTTTACATTTTCTAAGAAGTAAACACTTCTGATGTTAAGTCCGAGATATACAAAGAATCATAAACTAGGAATGCGACCAAAAGAGCATTAAAAGCAGTGGGATCTGTAACACTAATTTTTCATATTTGGGCCCTGTCAAATTTTTTTAATGAAGATGCAGATAAGTGATATAGGATTTTGGAAACACTTATTGGTTCTGGCTTGGTTTTGACTTTTCAAAGCAGTGGTTCTCAACCCGTGGGCCATAAGCCCTTTGGCAACTATGTATCTCCAAAACTATTTACATTATGATTCGTAACTAACAAAATTACACCTATGAAGATGCAACTAAAGTAAATTTATGGTTGGGGGCCCCCAGAACATGAGAAACTGTATAAAAGGGTTGCGGAATTAGGAAGGTTGAGAACCACGGGTAAAGAATAGAATCCTGTTACATCTAGTTCTCTCTCATATTTAAGCTGTTCACCATCAAATACGGATGATAGGAACACATATAAAGGACACAATTCTTGTTTTTTTAAATGTAACGATATAAACAAAATAAAAGAAAGCAAACCAAATAAGATTTAAAACGTTAACCAAGGACAGTGACAGGGTTACAGGTCATAAAGAGATGATGCTAACAGCATTTTTTTTTCAGCCAAACTTAACAAATATCCCCTGCAGAAGATCCTAGCTACCCTGCCACCTCTGCCCCCACTTTTACTATAAAGCTCAATGGCTTTAAATAACTGTGAAACTAATGAACCAACAAACTTGGCCAGTAACAAATATTGGTGTAATACATTCTGGGTAGGTATCACAATGTTTCCACTTTTCTACAAAGCCAAAGGTAATGGCTTGTACCTTGAACATAAGCATTTTTGGCCTCTATATACAGGGTTCAAAATCAAGTCACTTTAAACTGGACTCACCAGGACTAAGAAAACAGGTCCTTTTTATAGTTTATAAAGCAACAACTTCAGGCAGGAGTGAAGAAAGTTCTACAGATGGAACAAAAATTAGTATATAAAGTGTGGTTCAAGGAAGCTCCCAATGCAATATAGGTTCCTGCCAACCCTCCTGGTTGTCTGCTAGAATTAAATAAGACCTTATTATTGAAGACAGCACACACCTTGGATTCATGATAGAGAAATCAATCTGGAACTGAGGTAGACACTGTATCCTTGCAGCTAGTTTTCTAAGTATTGGAAGGTGCTATACAGGCTGCTGGGAGAGAAGGGACATCAATGAATCCTATGATTTACAAAACCAGTCTGCCAGGCCAGATATACTGATGTGCAATAGTAGCACGACTGTTAAACAGCAGCAGCTATGATTGGATTTGACACCACTACATTGGAGGTAATCTGTGTCTGGCACTGTAACCCTGGTGAAAAACGCACGTCTGGGAAAGGAACTGGATGTTTTACAAAGTTGGTTGTGGGTAAGCTGTCATTTAAATATTGTTTATATCCATAGCTATCTCTGTTCATAGTCTCAATCAGAGAAGGCTTTCTTTTTAGTGAACAGTGGCAAATACAAAGTCTCTTGGCCAGACGGAGTGTTGAAACTACGTGTTCATCCTCAAATAAGAAATTTATGACAGTCCTGCTAAGTCTCGGGAAACAATGTGGAAGAGAGGGCAGAAAAAATATAAAATGAAAGACAGGCAGAAAAACTGCAAAATACCGTCTCCTGGGCAAGCCATGCCATTGAAATTATGGATGTTGGCATTGGGTGTGCACAAGAATGGTCACATCAACGGTAAGGCAGAGTTGGAGGGGAGGCTCAGAGAATCCTATTCCTCATTACAGAACTATTTCTTACTGATGAATTCAGGGGTAAGGGGAAACATTGGCTTCAGTTACAAACACACTGATGAGTGCACCAGACCCCAGAGGGTGGTTCTTATCTAACAGTTACCCCAATAGCCCTG
Source organism: Arvicanthis niloticus (assembly GCF_011762505.2). Classification (NCBI taxonomy): domain Eukaryota; kingdom Metazoa; phylum Chordata; class Mammalia; order Rodentia; family Muridae; genus Arvicanthis; species Arvicanthis niloticus. The sequence goes on along the minus strand of NC_047672.1, from coordinate 38,817,860 downwards.
GTCACACTGTATATGTCATAACCCAAAAGGGTTAGTAGTGATGTGAAGTGGAGATTTAGAGAATGAGAAGGATATGGGTGTTGGAGAAACATTAATCAATGCACTATATACATGTGCAAACAATGTCAAATTTGAAAAGCTAATCAATCAAAATGTTCAAAAAGAGTGGAATAAATCAGAAAGATTATTAGGTGTGGAACTTTCAGTCTACAATGGTTGACTTCTCTTACAGAAACAATTACTGACCATGTTTATATACAAGTCCAAAAAAAAAAAAAAAAAAAAAAAAAAGGGTGTCATCTTCCACAGACTCAGCACATGGCATCTACAGTGAATATACAAGATGGAGATTTTTCACCAAAATCACATACCCTTGTCTTTCAGCTTTTCAGTAATACACAGGTGCTTACCCACCCACCAGAAAGGAAGGTAAGAGAAATGAGTCATACATATTATTGGGATGGAAACCGAACAAAATATTTGGCTCTGCTCTTTTTGTCAAAGGCCCTAGTGATACTTTCTGCACTCTGGCAGACCCTAGAGGACACTTCTAAAAGAAACTGCCCCCATGGCAGAGTCATTGGGCCAGGATTTAAAGACCTCTGGCAAACAGGTGAAGTTTTTCCACACTGCTCTAAATGAAGCCTGAAACACTTTAAAACTTTTATTGCATATGCTATCCACTAAAGTAATTAGAACAAAGCACCTGTTCAATCCACAGCTTACAAATCAGATTTTCTGGCTATTAATACAATTAATTAACCATGACAATATAAATCAGAATCCAATTCTATAGTGAAGTGTATTAAACAGAGATGTCAACTGTTAGAAATATAAAAATTAGATGAAGTATTAAAACAACCCCCCCAGATAAATGTTAAAAAGAAAATTTTAAAACTGCCCAGAAATTACCACCAGATTAGCACCTCAATCTGAACAAGCTGGCGATTAAGATGTGCATTATTTTTTAACATTTACCAACTTCTTTATTTGGAAAAGGAAAACAATGTCTAACAAAATGACTAAAAAGACAACAGTTCAGGGCATGCTATGTAGCTTTATTTTCAAAGCACACAAATTTCATCTTCAGTGGCAGGACAGAGGAACGAAGGGTCATGTCTTCTCTAGATGTACAGTACAGTGAGCAAAATTTGTCTAATTTTAACCTGTGGAAAGATCTCTAGGCTTCTTAAGGTTTCAGAATGTCACACTTACACATGGGGCATGTCCTATGGGCTAAAAGCCAGGGATCAATGCACGTCTTGTGGAAAAAATGTTTGCAAGTTAAAATACGTATTACATCTTGGGCTTTGTATATATCAAAACAAACAACGCAGCTGTCTTCATTCGGGTCTAGCTCCTTATCCCCTTCCTTAAGCACTCGAAGTTGCAACTGACCAATAGCTTTCTTCACATTGGCCTTTATCTGTCTTTGCCTCCTGGTGGAAGAACTGGGCGCTCGGGGTCTCCAGGCACAGTACAGGAAAAGGTAGGTGACGGTGGCTGCCAGGAAGGTAAACAGAGACATAACGTAGTGGCTGAGCCACGGCATATGCATTCTCCCCACTTCAATGATGATTGTCACATAGACACCTTGGTGGATCAAGTGCAAGAGCTCCATGCCCTTGAGGTTGCCGATCATCACTGCAACTATATTCTCTGTTCCCTGGTGAGACATGGGAAACACCTTGTTGCCTGTACCTGGATAGTTATAGATGATCACCCCGTGTGCTCCCTTCTCTGCTGCCACATTGATTTTATGAGTAAAAGTACAGCCTCCCCGTTCGATGAGGGCCAGCCAAGAGTCTGTCTGATCAGGCCTGCTGAAGTTGGTCAGGGGACTGCAAGCATTCTGATTCCATCCTTCAGGAAGTACCACGGCACCAGACACCCTTTCCAGAGGAGAATGGTTCCCAAACACTCCACTCTCTCCTAGCTCTGATAAGATCCGGTTTCCCACCTGGAATGTGATATTCAGATGAGCAGTCCATATTGCTTTTCCTTTGGAGTCAGGGAGGCTAAGTAGTAGAAGGACACTAAGTCTAAACAGATGAGATGATACAGACCTATGAACCGAAGGAGTAAGTCCAAGCGGGTTCATTCCTCCATTAACTGACAGACGCGGAAACCAGAGTAACACCTGCTGTAAAAGGAGGCAAAGGAGGTAGCTGAAGCTGTTAAGAGCGGATTACGGAATAAATCAAGAAGGGCTGCCGAGATGAAAGATACCTTACTCATTCCACCATTTTTACTCTTGGTACTTTATCTTTCTTATAAGGAAAATTCAAGAGATGGTATGACTTCAATGTGATTTCAAGAAACTTATGACTTCCTAATGGGTAAATTGTGACATCAGAGGTTGCTAAGCCAATCCAGGAGTTTCTACTAGTACGATGCATACTGAAATCCTATTGGTCAAAAGGCTACTAAGCAGTAAGTCAAGAGGTATGCATTCATACGTATGTGTTCATGTCTTCATATGAGGTTACATGTCAATATTATATATATATATATATATATATATATATATATATATATGAATTCAACTTTGAACACAAAATACATACATTCAACTTTGAACACACTCGAAATTAATGCATAAACGTGGTAAACATTAAAAACAGCACAAGTTGACTTTTGTTTTTTATGTATGGACATACTGAAAAATATCTTAAACCTTTTACGAACTATCCATTCACCTTAACGAATGTTTCCGGCCATGTGCTTGCTCTATTAATGCTTCCATAATACCCAGATGGCCACTCCAGGGACAGTAGGAATAAATCACCCCAACTGTCTTCCGGCATTAAATGCCAAGCCTGAAGATTTAACATAAGGAATAAAGAAATATTTTTTTTTCTGATATAGACTCACTCCACAAGGCAAATACATCTTCGTTCACTGAGTCTGTTACTAAAATACCTATTATATGCTAAGCAAATTCTAAGCATGAAAAGATATACTGAAAAAACCAACATGATCCTACTATTGTACACTGAGAGTAAATTTGAAGCAATTAAAAGACATGAATGATTGTAAGAACTGTGAACAGAAAGTGACAAGTATAGAGGAAAAAGACAACATGGAATGGGGACCACTCTTAGAGGCTCAAGATAAACTTCTCTAAGAAACCAATAGGCTGATACATGTAAAAGGAACTCGAATTGTCAAGGCGAAGTCACAAGACTGGAGGTAAAGGAAAGCGTAGTGAAGGAGGAAAGGCAACGTGCAGTTGGTGTGCTTGGTAACTCATGTGTTATCCTGAGGACATGAGAAGGACGCTGCCAGTCTGGGGCCTTTCCAACTCTTGCTTTTACTTTGAATCCTTGCCTAAAATCTTTGCACAGATAATACATTGGCAATGCTCATTCAAATATTTATCTCCTAGGTACAGGAGAGCTTCTGTGCAACTGGTGGGCTCTAAAGTCTTGAGGACCGGGAAAGAAAAGACCTTGTTCACTTATGAGGCTCACACACAGACCGGGCTGTGCTACTAAAACCACAGGCAGGTCAGGAGCACTTAAGTTTTTGACAAAAGCATCTTTATACTTACGAGGCCATAATTCTTTAATCTTTGTTTGCAGGATGGATATGAATTACATTCTCACTTATGACAATTGTATCTATGTGTGGTTCAGTTTGCATCTGAACCATCTTCACAGGTGGAGTTGTCCATGTTCCCAGTGTGAACTAGTGTTTGAGTCTGTTAACAGTGAAAAAGTAAAAACTGGCCAAGAACTTTAGGATTACTTGGGTTACTTGTTTTGGAAGGTGACCTGTCTTTTATATTTTTTCCAGGGTTTGTTTGTTGTTTTTAGACAGATTATTCAGATGGACTCAATCTTTATGAGCAGTCAATGACAACCTTGAACTCCTAATCCTCCTGCCTCTGTCTTTCAAGAGCTACAAATATTGTCTTGTTAGAACACATCCAGAATCTTTAGCTGGTTTTGGAAGGGTGAAAAGTTTAAATAGCAAAACGTATATGGCCCAAACTAAGAGTTGCCTTGTTTGGTTGAAGGGAACAATGTTTAAAAACTTATAGGATCACTGAATGCTTCTTGGGATAACATAAATTAGCTAAGGCCATGTGGTTAATACATCCCTTTGCCTCTGCCATAGTCCTAGTACAAAATGCTTCCTACATCTAACAGTGGCTCTGAAACAGATGTAATTTTGCCTTCTGAGGGCCTTCTATTTTTAGAGACTCTTTAAAATCATCACACTAATGGGGGAATGTTACTGGCATATCATGGCTAAAAGCCAAAGATACAGCTAAACATCATCAGATGCTGACAGTGTCCCCTTAGTGACTTAGAAACACCTAACTCAAAATGTCACAAAGGTTAGAAAACCCTGTGCTAATGGAAGTCTCAGGAGGGGAGCCGTTTCTCCAGAGTTGCTCATCTCGGAGAAACAATACATTCTAAGCTTTTGCTACATAGTATGCTTTTGAAATTATCAATACATCTGTTAAGTAAGATGCTCTCAGAAGGTTCCTCCACTTCCAGTTTTTTTTCTAACACAGAAACAGAATAGCTCTCCTTAAACATCCTTATTAGCCCACAAGGGATGGTTGTCAATTGCATCCATTTTCTCAGAACTAGAGCAAAGAATCTTCTATCCTGGTGCCAGCATAGCTAAATGGGGCAGAAAGAAAGAATAGATAATTGATGCCGCTGTAATCTAATGCTTTTAAAACATTTATTCAACACATGGACTTTGAGCACCTTAAGATTTCAAAAGATTTCAAAATTTCAAAAACTTTATTGACCCTTGCAAGTAGATTAAGGGAAACTGAATATACACTCCCTAGTCCAGTAGATCCAATAGTCTAAAAGTCTCTGTTTTTTACATCTTTCTATTTTGCCTTCTAAAGTATGTTGCATTTCCTCTTAAGTTGATTCCCTTGATGAACTCCCAGGATGGTTACTGTTCTAATTATCCATAGGCACATAGCACCCTGAGGTGCAATACAACATTTTGACTCCCACATTCCCCTTTAAGATAAAGGGAAACAATTTTCCCCTGATACTTATCAACATTCTCTTAATGTCTTTGGCTAGAACTCCTTCACAAATTCATTTTTAGTGGATCTATGAAATAAACTTGATCATTATGATTGACGTAAGTAAATCCCAGTTTATCTCGTGGAGAAGCCCATTCCTTGCTGAGTACATAAATGGTGGGAGGTAACGTTACCAGTTCTCTCTACTACCAATGGAGAAAACTAGGAAGTGGAAGGCAAGCACTCAGAGAAGTGGCAGATACATGATCTAAATTCCTGGGATGTACTTGAAGATATCCTTAAATACCCAATAGCCAGTACAAACACAATGTGCATTCCACACAAAAACCACCATAAGACAAACTCAACACAGTCCTGTTCCTTAGGAGGGCATGACTATAAGAGAAATGGTTACAAAGATATACGTAATATATAGTATTTGTATATAGTATCTGACTATTTCTATAACAGACTAGAGAAATTTTGAGGAACATTATAACCATCATTTATTAACAGGGATAGAGAATCAACTCATCCCCACTCTTCCTGATTTTTGACCATTACTTGTACAAAATACCTTGTATTCATGCCTTCAGAAATACCACGTCTGAAAAGGACAAGCAACAAATATATCCATTCTGCATTTGATAACACCTCTGAGACACAGGGAAAACCAAAGACACCTTTTAAAGTAACCCACAAGTCATAGCACACAGGGTCAGGAATCACAAGAATTCTTTGGGAACCCATAAAGCACACTTATTTGGCATAAAAGCTAAATAAAAGACAATTTTTCTGTTTGTTGTCTTATTTTGTTTTTTTTTTTCTGAAGACAAAAACATCATAAAGGGATTTAAGGGTAACAGGATGCTGATTCAAAGTGGCTTACTAAAGGCAACAAAAGAATTTTCTAAAAACAAACCCCTTTCATTTTACAGTAAAATTTTACTTCATATTGTATTCACTTGCAATGTTGTAATTCTTGTATACAGCAATGTAGTCTTTTTCTGGAACTTATACTAAGTTAATCAACACATTCATATGTTCAATAAAACATACATGTGATAATTAGAAGAGTACATATTAAACATCCTAAACCACCCTCAATTTAAAAGAGTGTCTTCTAAATATTCTAAACATAGAAAATAGTGGATTTTAAAAACCACATGTAAGCTTCTGGATTGTTTTCTTGTTCACACATGGGATCTGGGAGAGTACAACCACCCGGAGAAACTGGGTAGCACTTTTTCGGTGGATTTAAGTCCTACTCCTTGAGATGGAACCCATACTAGAGACTGCTAAAAGGGCATAGAACAATATAGTTCTCTAGCCAAGGGGAAAAGCTATCATATTTCTCCTATACTGAAACACTGTCCTGACTCAAAAGGGTCTACTCAGGTGGGAGACTACCCCAGTCACCCTACCCAGGGGATGAACACTTTCCATTGCTTCTATTTGGCTCATAGCTATTCTCTCAGACTAGGACAAAGTGATCAAACTTACAGTGCTGTTCTTGATTGTTGAAAACCTCAGGTGTCTGCCCCTAGAGTTTCTAGGAATGACAGAAGTCTCTGCACTGCCTACTCCCCCTTCTTCCCAGTCATCTTCATTTTCTACTACCAATCCTTACATTTTCGTCTCTTTCACTAAAACCAGTTTAGCACTTCCTCTGCTCCTGTTAAAACAATCAGTACACCATACTTCACACAGGCGTCACCTATTCTTATGAAACTTATTTCCATACCCCTTAGATCTGTGTGCCTGGCAGCTGGCTGGACAACAGACTTCAGCAGAAGTGACTCTATGCCAGCTTCGTCCCTGCTACCCCAAAATGAACAAGGGTATCATGACAAGCAGATGTGGATTAAAATACTCAAGAGATAGCCCTCTTCCATCTCAGGATATTTGACATTAATATGCAGGTAGGCAAACACATGAATGTTAAGAACAGTGAGCTGTGTGACTCAAAATGACCCAACCTCAACCCTATACAAAGTACTAAAGGCTTTTTTTTTTCTTTTATTGGATATTTTCATTATTTACATTTCAAATGTTATCCCCTTTCCTGGTTTCCCCTCCAAAAACCCCTATCCCATCTCCCCTTCCCCTGCTTCTATGAGGGTGCTCCCTCACCCACCCACCCATCCTGCCTCACTGCCCTAGCATTCCCCTACCCTAGGGCATCAAGTGTTCACAGGAACAAAGGCCTCCCCTCCCACTGATGCCAGATAAGGCCATCCTCTGCTACATATGCAGCGGGAGCCATGAGTCACTCCATGTGTACTCTTTAGTGAGTGGTTTAGTCCCTGGGAGCTCTGGGGCGGGGGGTCTGGTTGGTTGATATTGTTGTTCTTCTTATGGGGTTGCAAACCTTTTCAGCTCCTTCAGTCCTTTCTCTAACTCCTCCATTGGAGACCCCATGCTCAGTCCAATGGTTGACTGTGAGCATCTGTATTTGTCAGACTCTGGAAGAGCCTCTCAGGAGACAGCTATCTCAGGCTCCTGTCAGCAAGTACTTCTTAGCATCCACAATAGTGTCTGGGTTTGGTGACTGTATATGGGATGAATCCCTAGGTGGGGCAGTCTCTGGATGGCCTTTCCTTCTGTTTCTGCTGCACTCTTTATCTCTGTATTTCCTCCTATGAGTATTTTGTCTCCCCTTCTAAGAAGGACTGAAGCATCCAGACTTTGGTCTTCCTATTTCTTGAGCTTCATGTGGTCTGTGAATTGTATCTTGGGTATTCTGAGCTGTTGGGCTAATATCAACCTATCAGGGAAAACATATCATGTGTTGCTTTGTGACTGGGTTATCTCACTCAGGATGATATTTTCTAGTTCCATCCATTTGTCTAAAGGCAACTAAGGAATGCTGGGAATGGGAGAAATAGTTTTCCCCAGGACAGAGCACATCAATTGCTTATCCAATATCAAATGGACAGCCCTGAAAACATACACACAAGTTAATGCTTTACAGACTGAGCAGGATATATATATATATATATATATATATATATATATATATTCCTGATTTTATATATATACATATATATAATATGTGTATATATACATTTACATATGTGTACATTAAAGCAATTAATGAAAACAAAGGCCATGACTCTGAAGTAAAGGAAGGTTATGTTTGTCAGACAGGAAAAAAAGGGAAAGGGGAATTATGTCACTATATTATAATTTCAAAAAGTAAAGGAAATAATTTTTAAGAAGATGACCAGAGATATGAATAGGCCTTGACAGAACATGATGGCTCCTAGTCAAGATATAGACACCTTAATAATAAGACCTGCACACATTTGGAGAGGCACAAAGTGCTGAGGTAACACAGAAGGTCTCTATAAGATTATCAATCTTGTTCCAATTTGAAGAGCAGAGAATAATCTTATTCTTGCTTCAGTTATAACAAGATTCTAGTATCACATGTGTAGACATAATGTTTTAGTGCAGTGTAAAGATTATTTTTGTATTATTCAAATGTTGATTCCTCTGCCCTCATATCTTGTAATCCAGACACAGCATTGTAATGCTCATCCTAAGTATCTCCTATCTCAAGTTTACGTAAACACTGCTCTCCATTTATTCTGACTTCTCAATAAAATTTGATCAGCCAGTGATGAGGCAGAAGAGAGAAAAGGGAAGGGCTTCTGCCAGCCAGGGGAGGGAGGAGAGGGACAGGAAGAGGAAAATTATCCAGATTAGTTTAAAGGATTAGACTAGATCACCTACTGCCCAGTTATTGTGTTATAAGTCTAATTAAATATATTTTATAGTCTCAGTCAAATTTATTTTGAAGCTAGCTAGGTTGGGGTAGAAAAAAATAACGCCACTTCTAAGAATCCTTTTAAAACATGTACACCATCGCAATTTGTGGAAGTTGTTAAGTAAATGATGAATTAAGTTGCTAATCCTCTGTATTCTGCCGTAGGATATTTCTAATACAATACATTTTTCTAATTAGTGAGGTCTTCATAAGGGTGATCACTTCAATAGGAGTACAGAATACTTAGACTGTGAATAATGTGACAATCTTTAATTCTGTAGATCTGTTACACAACTTGATTTTTGTAGTCACATCTAAATGAAAAGACTGACGAATATTTAGACTATGTCAAAATGCCATTTTATTTTAATGAGCATAAATCAAAGTTACATTTTTTTCTTCACTGGGAATTAGATTCCAGATCCACAAAACTTCACTATTAAATTGGAACATTTCCTTCTCATTCAACCTAGCAAGTAGACAGTGTGACAGTGAACTGGAGAAACATTATGACACCAGAAGAGGTAATCAGGGAAAATGTAAAACTGTAGCTATTTTCATTAAAGTGATAAGAGTTACTGATTAATCTAAAGTAAACACAAGTTTATTATTTCTGTTTGAAGTTAGATGAAAATCATCTTCATATAAACCATTTAGATGAGATCTTTCTTTCAGGGTGAAAAAGAGGCAACATACAAAAAATATTAAATATGCCCAAGGAGAATCTTTGAATTATCAAGAGAACATCTTCGATGTTCCTGACAATCTATTCTGTCCTTTTCTTACTAAGATCTGGTGGTAAAGACTTAACGAATATGGACGCTATTCTGGAGGTACAGCATATCTAAGGTTTTCTAAAACCTAAAGTAGATTCTAACCTTCCCAATCCACCCATCATCATTAGAGGTTTGCATGAGCTCAATCTTCCTACGACATTAAATCCAAGAGTGGGCATGAACTTCAAGTGAGCCTGTAGCAGTCTGAAATAGCAGCTGAAGAGATGAAGGGCATTATTTCCCATTTAGAACCCTTGCATTTCCCCTCAATTCACAGGTCAAAATCTGACTCTCATTCCCCCAAGGATACATAAAGGAAGACAATAGTGTAGACCATACGCAGTCACAGGAACCACAAGGCTGTGTGGCAACTACGCAGGACTTTCCTTTCTGCTACCTTCTGAAGGTGAGAAGGCCACACCATCAGTGTTCTTTCTCACAGGATGTAAAAGTTAGGCCTGCCTCTAGCTCCCAGGTGAAGTATCAGATGACCTATATCATACCTATTTATATTTCCCCAAGAATACTACTAGCTGGGAAGATTCTCAATGAATAGGTCCTCACCATCCCTGGTCCCATATAATTTTTGTTTTCTACTTCCCACATAATCAGATTCATTTCATCCCTCAAGATTCATTTGTCTCAGTCTTGTCTAGCCAAAACAACCTATTCCTGTGACACATTAGTTTTGTAATCATTTTGTTGCCCATTCTGTATGATGAGATACTGATGTGTTTATCTGCACTTCCACATCCTGTAAAACACCTTGTGAAAAGTAGGATTATTGCCTTGTTTTTGGTTTGTTTGTTTTTTGGTATTTTTTTTTTTTTTTTAAATTCTGGGCAGACCCACAGCCAAACATTAGGTAGAACTCTGGCAATCTTATGAAAGTGGGGGTAGAAGGACTGAAAGAGCCAGAAAGGTCAAGGACACCACAATAAAACCTAAAGAATCTACTAATCTGGGCACATCGAGGCTCATAGAGACTGATTCACCAACCAGAGAACATGCATGGGATGGACCTACTACCCCTACACATATGTAATAGATGTACATCTTGGTCCTCATGTGGGACTTCTAACAGCAGGAGCAGGGGCTATCTCTGACTCTGTTGCCTGCCTCTGATCCCTTTCCCCTAACTGGATGGCCTTGTGTAGCCTCAATAGAAGAAGGTTGCCCAGTCCTACTACAACTTAATAAGCCAAGGCAGGTTGGTGGTATTCATGAGAAGTCTTCTCTGAGGAGAAAGGGAGAGGAGGGCAGGGAAGAAGGATTTGCTGGGAGGAGAGGAGGGATGAAAAGTTTCAATAAGTAAAAGAAAATATGTTTTCTTCATCCCATCCCTATATTGCCACAAGAAAAAACTATTTGAGATTCCTGACAAATGCTTGACTTTCTAAGCTTCTAAGTATTTACTTTTTAAAACATCAAGATATGTCATCAGCTTTTACAAACTTTGCTTTATAAGACCACCAATAAAAAACAAAAGAGGCAACCATTTGACAACTGTTCCCTCAACGAAGAATTACACTGGCAACAGTTGTCCAGAAAGAGGCTTCTTTGATATCAGGGGATCAAGGGCATCTGTCTAACATCTTCCCTCTCAAATCCAAGAACAAATTCCTTCTACATCTGTTTCTGAAATAGGTACATGTAAACACACCTAAAGATAACAAGAATTTCTAATATACAGCAAGCCAGCTTTATTGATTAAAACTCTCACTTTAATTAGTTTTACGTGAATGTATCATTCATATACATTCATTAGTCTGTATCAATTTTAACATAAAACATTCGGAAATAGACCTATGGGCACAGATACTTATATAGAGGTCTATGTATTTGTATGTTGTCAAAAATCACAAAGAGCCATTATCAGAAGTCTGTACCACATTATGTATAGCTATGCCTTCATATCCTAAGAAAAGCTCAAATATTGTAGTATCATTAACATAGAAAACATTTCTATGAGGTATAAATTTCTCTCACTTAAAATTCTTCCTATCCAGAAATACAGTTATATTTAGCAATCTCCACACAATTTCCGTTTCCTTTGTCCATCCATCTATATATGTGTGCATGTGTATACATGTATGTAATATATACTATGTGTTAGCAGTTTGTCTAAGCTCTACCCCACAATTACTTGGCAACAGCCGGGTGTAACTGACTCACTATAACAGGGGCTTCTTGTTCCCTCCTCTCTCTCTTGCTCTTGCCTTCTTACTCCCTTCTCTGTCCTCTTGCCCCCTTCCCCCTCCCCATTCCCCTCCCTATTCCCCTCCCCCTCTCTCTATGTGCTCATGGCTGGCCTCTACTCTTCTAATCCTTTCTCTCTCTCTCTCTCTCTCTCTCTCTCTCTCTCTCTCTCTCTCTCTCTCTCTCTCTCTCCTACCTTTTTAACTCTCCTCCCTGTGCCCTGAATAAACTCTCTTCTATACTATAACTTGATGTGGCTGGTCCTTCAGGGAGAAGGGATGCCTCAGCATGGCCCCACAGAGGCAACCCCTTCCCCCACACCTTACCACACACCACATATCCACCCAAACATATTCCTTCTCTCCTTATCTTTCTATAAACACAACACTGTGTATGTATAAATATATACACATATATATGTATATACACACACACATACACACATACCTTTTGTTTTATTTATATGTAGAGTACCTATTATACACACATATGCAATATAATATATATTAAAGTCTGCATTCATAATGCAGGAAAAAATATGTGTATAACATATACACACATTTTTGTTATGTGTTTAGACATAGTGTCATGAATAACTCACTGGCTTTCAAATGGAAGTTGGCTTTGAACTCTTCTTATGCTTACTTGCATAGTTCTTTGTGTTTTTTTTTAATTAACAGATACTAAAAAAAAAAAAACAGTGTTTATCTTTTTATCCTCCTCTAAAGGTTGTGCTTTTATCTCCAGTTGAAAGGTTTTAATATATTCCTTTGCATTCTTGTTTTAGGCCTAGTGTACTAGTCTATATAAAGTATTTACTTATTTTTGATATACTCATTGCAATTTATGTAACTGGTATGATTTCCTATTCCTTTTTGTTATACAGTCCAAAGGCTAAGCCCCTATTAAATGCCTGCACAACTGATTCTTTTATTCATTCATTCAAGCTGTTAATCAAGAATCAAACATACACATAGGTCTAGCTGCTGGAAGTACAGCAGTGACTTAACAAGAGAGAAAAAGAACAATTCCTATCTTCATGATGTCTCCATGCACCCAGAGCTTCAAAGATGAGGTAAAGATTGTTATCACATTCAATAATCTGCCATTCTGATATGATAAACGCTAAGCAAGTTTTGAAGTGCCAGAAAAACACTCACTTGGTGGTTTAAAAATAGCAAAAACATAATTCACACAGATCTGAAGTCTGGCAAACCAAAGATAACAGGAGTCTTAGGAGCTAGAGGGAAGTTCCTTTCTATCTCCCGGATGGTACTGCCTCCTCACTTGATAGAAGGGGTAAAGACTGTACGCAGGGTCACTCTCATCAGGGCACACACCCTGTTCTCATGTGCTCTGCCCTTTATCCTAATCACCTCCGATTTTCATTCTTTTTGGAATTTGGATTTCAACATCTCAAAGGGGATATAAACTTTAATATTTAGTTTCAGAGAGATAAAAATAATCCCAAGCAAGACATCTCTTTTTTTCTTTTCTTTCTTTTCTTTCTTTCTTTCTTTCTTTCTTTCTTTCTTTTCTTTCTTTCTTTTTTTTTTTTTTGATACACTCTTGTGGTAACGAGATCTTACTTCCTGCTGCATGTCTTATGAATGAAAACCAAAAAGTCCATTTAGTCCATTTGGTCACAGCCAATGTTCCTTCATTGAGGTCTCATGGAGTTTTCAAGTTTGTATGTAAAGGCAAATCTTTGTTTTAACATTTCATCATTAACCCCTTTAGTTACAATTTGCTTCCCAGACAGAATATCATATAACCCAGGCTGGCTTGTTATTTCTTGATCTTCTTGTCTCCACCTTCCAAGTACTGGGATTACAGCCCTGTACCAGTGCACATTCCATTGCTTTCCTGGCTCTTGCAAGGAACAGAAGGTGTCACATCTTATTACTGATGAAGCCAGACTGGCTCTTCCTGGTTTTCTATTTGTTTGTTTGTTTGTTTGTTTGTTTGTTTTTGTTTTTAATCTCCACTAGCTCTGTGATCCTTGCAGGTTACATAAAGATACTTGCCTTAGCTTTTATACACTTGTGCACCAGGTGTAACAACACTCTGAAAACTTTAGGATATTTATGAGGACTAAATGATACAAAGTACAACATTTCAAGTGCACAGAACACCGGCTGGCTCATCCATTATGGCGTCTGCTCTCTAGCGCCAGACCATCCATGACCATTAGATCACCTGTACCACCCCTGCACAAGTGTGTGGATATCAGTGCTTTTAACTGATTTACCAGATAATGACTCCAAAGTCTTCGAGGAATTTTCTTATCTTTCAGCGATGAAGAAGTCGCTATGCTGATATAAATACCAGCTATCACTCCTACAGATCCACTCTTGAGGACTAGACATCTGTTTACATGACATCCTTTAGTAGTTAAAGAGCTAACATTTGCTAGTTATAAACAATGTACTCTGAGCTTTGTAGAGGATGCGTGAAAATAGCTGGAACATGGTTATTATGAAGATCCAGGCCAAGATCAAACAAAAGAAACTGTTTTTGCCTTCTTACACCCACAGACCTCCCATTAAACACTAAGAAAGAATTAAAGCTTTGGTTAAATCTCTTGGCACAATAATCTTGAAGATACTGACAAAGAACGTTTTACCATTATGTTATGAATCCATGTAAAATTGCAAGAATGCCATTCATGTCACTAATGAGCCAGAAGTTCACTAGAAAGTAAATGTGACTAACATCCTGTGAAAAGCCAAAAGATTAATGTATAATCCCCATAAAAACTACTTCTGAGTAGGACCGAGAAGTGTGTTACTACTGTTGTCTACTGAACATAGAATGTTAAACTGACAAAGAGAGAGAGCAGGTGCCATAACTCAGTGATTGATAGTCCATATATATTAAGTGGGAAGTAATCCAGCTAATTTGAAAATCTATAAGTGGCAGCAACTATCTATGTGTATGTAATGTAGACACAGCATTTATCATTTTTTTTTCGAGACAGGGTTTCTCTGTATAGCTTTGGCTGTCCTGGAACTCACTCTGTAGACCAGGCTGAACTCTAACTCAGAAATCCACCTGCCTCTGCCTCCCAAGTGCTGGGATTAAAGGCATGAGCCACCACTGCCCCACTTGCATTTATCATTTCTTTAGGCTTTACAATTCTGAGGTGTTTACATAGGTTTTAAGCTTGAACTGCTATGGACACTTAACTTACATTTGTGTTGATTAAACTTCTTATCAACCATTCAATAAAATTCAACAAAGGGGCAGGAGAAATTATAGAAGGAATCTATAGTAAACTTGAGAATGGACTACACAAAATTCGATCTTTCACGTTTATGGTCCAACTGAAACACATCACCCATATGATATGTGTTACTGGGGTGGGCAATAAACTGAGAGAAGACTGGGAAAAAAAAGCCTTCTGCCCAACATAGGAGAAAAATAGTAAGTCTGTTCACTTCCAAGGCTGCTATATGCATATGGACTGTTCTCATTACATTTCAAATATAACAATCTTATAATTGGTTGGCTAATAATAACTTACAATGCCAGTGCTATAAAAAATATAATACAATAAAGATTTTGAGCCACTTCTAAGTGACTCTTGCCTAGTTGTTTTAGTGTGTCTACTTTCCTTTGTTGTTCTCAGCCCAGCCTTGTTCTTCAACCGTGTTCTTCTTCAAGTGGTTTATTCAGCTATCCCTGTACAGCGCCCTTCCTCTCTCTCCTTCTCTTCTCTTCTTTTGTCCCTCTCCCCAGCTCCCGCAGCCCCTTATAAGCATTGCCTTGATCCTATCAGCAGCTGCTAGTCACTGCTAATTGGCCACTCTCAATGATGCGAGGTGGGGTGATCGGGTAACCACACCTCTCAGCACATACAACTCCATATATGGAGTTGTCTTTTCTCTCAAGCAATGCCTATACCAAGTGCCACTTTGTAATGGTGAGAGTGGAGCCGCTTCCCACAAGGTGTGGTGGCCATGCTAAGCTATAATACTGGAACTGAGCTCAGGTCCTCATGCTTCATCCCAAGGACCTTATTGACAGAGTTACCTCCTCAGCACCTCACAGCCATTTCTAAGTAGATCAACCACTATTTGATTCCAATGACAATATGAATGTCTTACATCACAAGTAAGGTTTGTAAAACAACCATGTCTGGATAGATAAGTGATTATTTTCTATGTTGGATCTTGGCCAGGAACAATTTAGATTCTAGAGTTAATTCTCCCCCTTTTATTAAAAAAAAAAATTTAAGTCTTTTAACTCATTTCCTTAAACTTATTGTTGGAGCTTTCCAACAAATACTAGGTACATTCCATGTGCAAATGTTGGAATACTGTTCGACTTATCAATTATGTGTGCATCTATCTGTGTTATTTATAAACCCATTTATAAAATATTTATTCAAGTCACAGGGATTTGTTTGTTTTACTGGACTTGTCATGCTAAGTATTTTTGGAAGAATAAAATGAGCTGGGTAGGATCGCACACTCTTGGATTCCTAGCACTCTGGATGGAGATGCAGACAGATATGAGTTTGAGGCCAGCCTGGTCTACAGAGTGAGTTACAGGACAGCCAGGACCACTTAGGGAAACCTCACCTTGAACACCCCCCCAATAAAAAATAAAAATAAATAAATAAAATACTGAATGAAAATGTTTAAATACTTATCTATGAATAAAAGAGTGATGTGTTTTTTACTCAATCTTGGTGACTCCTAACATGTTAGGTAGATAATCATCCTGCGGCTTGTAATACAAAGTGTCAGAAAATATACGGCTTGATAGAAGAATCCAGTGTTATAGCATGTACTTATCCAAAGCTGGCAGACCTGGCTCCCACTGCAAGCCCAAAGGAAGCATCTTCCTGCTTCTTTCCCAGCTACTGGTGTTGCATTCAGTCTTTGTTGTGCCCTGGTTTACAGACATATCACTAGTTTGTAACACAATTAAGACTGCCAGAGAAATCAATAGCTGGAACAGAGCTGGAAGGTACCTATGCTAGAGTTCCTCATGAAAACAGAACCTTATGACACCATGATTTCAGGTTTCTCCCCTAGAACTTGGATAATATGGGCTCCTGTCACTGTAAGCTATTTGGTTCTTCCATTTGGTCCTCCCAGTGTGGTGTGAATAACACACACTTTGCTCTTCTTTGAACCATTATTCAGATCTTCGTTCATGTTCTTCAGGGGTCATTTGCCTTTTCACACTAAGGTACAGAAATTCGGCACACATCTTACCGGCTTTTTAGCATCTTTCTAGTCTTTGGCTGACTCTATCTAGTTGAGTTCAAGCTATAGATCAATGCATCTTTGATAGGTCTCCTTCCGCAGATGGAGTTGATGGAGCTATACCTAACCAATGTTCATTGGATTTCTGAACCCTATGAGTTTAAAAGCAGCAAATTACAACAAAAACTTGGTTTAAACTCAGCTAAAGACTTATTCCTCTGAATAAGGTCTAGATTGCATAGTTCTGCCTTAAAAACAAGACTTGCTTAAGCTGGGGAGAGGAATCCTCAGTGCCACAATGCTTGCTCAACCTGGGTTAGATCCTAACACAAACAAAATCAAATGAAACAGAAGCAAAGCAAAATAAAATAAAACAAAGCTGTTCGACCTATTGTCTTTCACATTCAAGTTTCTACTGGCATATGGCTCAAAGCCTCCCATGCAATACAAAGCTAAAACCATACAAGCAAATAAAAAGACAAGAAACAAATCCCCTACACATTGTACAACTATTAAATGAACTGTGTACATTGTTCATAATAATGATAACTTAAAGCATCTTGTCTGCTTTTACTTAGACATGATTAAAATTTCAAATCAGCTGCGATTGTCCTAGTAGAGTTGTTACATGTTTTATTCTCCAATATTTTACTCCCAAGATCAATAGTCCTTTTCTCCATTGTTTACTATGAACTCTAAAACATTTTTCTGTTAAATTTCTAGTAAACCCAATGAAAGGAGGGACTAAACTTGGTATTTGTGTTCTGTGTTCTCACCATAAAAATAAGTATATGAGGTACAGAATACACAAATTAAAATGGCTTAATTTTTCTACAAGGAAATTATATGTCATAATAGAATATACTATATGTATATATTATAGTTTTTCAGTTAAAATACAGAAAACATGGGGAGGAAAGGGTTTATCTGGCTTACAAATACTGAGTCATCATCGAGGGAAGCCAAAGTAGAAACTCAAACTGGTTAGGAGTTTGGAGGAGTTGAAACAGAGGCCATGAAGAGGTGCTGCTTATGAGATTTCTCTTTTCCTTAAGGCTTTCTAATAAAATCCAGAATCACTAGCCTGAGGGGACACCACACAAATCAGCTGTGCCCTCTCCTCTCAATCAGTAATTAAGAAAATACCCTACAACCTCATGAAACTGAAAAGTCTCTGCATGGCAAAGAACACCATCATTCAGACAAAGGAGTAACCTACAGAATGGGAAAAGAATTCTACCCACTACACGTCATATAGATGAAATATATACAGAACTAAAAAAAAATCTAGATATTAAAAAAAAAAAAGCAAAGTCAAACAACAATTAAATATGGGGTACATATCCAAACAGAATTCTCAAAAGAGAAAACTCAAGTGGCTGAAAAACACTTAAAGAAATATTCAACATTCTCTAGTCATTAAGGAGATACACATCAAAACTACTTAGAAATTTCCCATTATACCTGTCAGAATTGTTAAGATCAATATAAAAAAATGACAACTCAGGACAATCTTCAGCTTCATATGCAAACTTTCTCTCTCTCTCTCTCTCTCTCTCTCTCTCTCTCTCTCTCTCTCTCACACACACACACACACACACACACACACACACACACACACATACCACCACCACCACCACCACCATCACCACAGCAAAAACAACAAGACAAACAAACAAACAAGCAGGATAGCTAAAATAATCCTAAATAAAAGAACTTCTGGAGCGATCACCACCCCAAATTTCAAGTTGTACTACAGAGCCATAGTGAAAAAAGACAGCATCACGTTGGCACAAGACAGACATGATCAATGGGGATGAATTGCAGATCCAGACATAAATCCACATACCTATAGATTATTTACAAAGATCCACACACCTGATTTTTTTTAAATAAAATACATAACACCTTCAAACAATGGTGCAGGTCAAATTAAATGTCTGCATGGAGAAGAATGCAAATAGATCCATACAGATCACCTTACACAAAAGTCAACTGCAAATACATCAAAGACTTCACCACACAACCAGATACACTGAAACTGATAGAAAAGAAAGCAGAGAATAGACTTGAACTCATTGTCATTTGAAAAGACTTTCTGAACAGAATACCATTAGCACAGGCACTAAGATCAACAATTAGGGACATCATGGAACTGGAAGTGTCTGCATGGCAATGGCCACAATCATTTGAACAAAGTAGCAATCTACAGAGTGGGAAAGATTTTGCGAAGAATACGTTCAATGAAGGGCTAATCCCACAATGCAAAAATAACAAACAGAACAAGACAAAACAACAACAACAACAAAAAAACCCCCTAGATATCAAGGTAACACATAACCCAATTTAAAAATGGTATAGAGAACTATACAGAGAATTCTCAAAAAAGGAAGCTTAAGTGACTAGGAAATACTTAAAGAAATGTTCAACACCCTTAGTCACAAGGGAAATAAAAACGAAAGCTATTTTGAGATTGCATCTTACACCTGTGGGAATGGCTAATATCAATAAAGCATGTGAAGCAAGGAGAACATTCTGCCACTGCTGATAGAAATACAAACCTGTACAACCATGGAAATCAGTGTGGTAGTTCCTCAGAAAAAGGAGGAATCAAACTACCTCAAGACCCCCCTGTGCCACTCATAGACATTCACCCCAAGATCACTCCAACCTTTCAAACAGATACTTCCTCACCCATATTTATGGCTATTCACAATATCTAGAAATTGGAAAAAAAAACCTAGATGTCCCTCAACAGATTAATGAATAAAAGAAAATGTTATAGATTTAGAAAATGGAGTATTTCTCAAGCATTAAAAAAAAAAAAAATCTTCCATGAGCATAGATCGGCAGTATTAACATAGTAAAAATGGTAATCTTATTAAAAGTAATCTACAGATTCAATGCAATTCTCATAAAAATTCCAACACAAATTTTTACAGACTTAGAAAGAGTCTTCATATGAAAAAATTAAAAACCCAGAATAGCTGTGACAATCCTGTATAATAAAAGAACTTCTGGAGGAATCATCATCCCTGATCTCAAGCTGTACTACAGAGCAATAGTGATAAAACTCACATGGTATTGATATAGAAATGGACAGGTTAATCAATAGCATCTAATAGAAGATGCTGAAATAAACCGACATACCTACTGACACTTGTTATTTGACAAAGATGCCAAAACCATACAATGGAAAAGAGAAAGCATCCACAAAAAACAGTGCTGGTCTACTGGATATCTGCATGTAGAAGAATATAAATAGATTCATATTTATTACACTGAAGAAAATTCAAGTCCAAGTGGAGCAAAGACCTCAACATAAAACCAGATATACTAAATCTGATAAAACTGGGAAAAGCATTGGTACAGGAGAATATTTCCTGAACAGAACACCAATGGCTCCGGCCCAAAGATCAAGAATTGATAAATGGGACCTCATGAAACTGAAAAGCTTCTGTATGACAAAGGACACTGTTATTAGAACAAAATGGCAGCCTATAGTTTGGGACAAGATCTTCACCAACCCTACATCTGAAGAAGGGCTAATATCCAAAGTGTATAAAGAACTTAAGAAGCTAACAAACAAAACAAACCAATTAAAAAATTGGGTACAGAGCTAAACACAGAATTCACAACAGAGAGATCTCTAATGATCAAGAAGCATCAAAAGAAACGTTCGACACTCTTAGTTATTGTTGGGGGCTGACTTTTAGCAGAAAGCGGCTATCAGCTTTGCAGCCATCTTGAGCCATATACCCTGACATGAGACTTGAATTACAATAGCCTACAACAGCTGAGAACACTCCAATAATCTTGGTTTAGATACCTTGAGATTAAAGGTGCGTGAGATTAAAGGTGTGTGAGATTAAAGGTGTGTGACTTAGAAGTATAGAGATCAGAGTTAGAGACAAGACCTAAGGGCATGATTAAAGGTGTAACTTAGAGGCGTGGCTTAGAATCAGAATATAGAAGACAGAACCAGACATCAGACCAGAGAGAGAGATTCATACACATCAGACATTAGGTAGAATCTGCCCTCACCCTCGCTCTTGCTGAAACCCGACCTGCAGACCGGAGCAGCAGCTTGGGCCAGGATACAGTGGCCGCCCAAACGTGGGTCGGCCCGGGCCTCAACATTTTGCCTGGGCTGCAACATTTATTTTTGGCCACCCCAACTTGGGGCTAGTGCGGTCCCCAACAAGTTATCAGGAAAATACATAACAAAATGACTCTGGGATTCCATCTTACACCAATCAGAATGGCTAAGATCAAAAACTTAAGTGATAGCACATGCTGGAGAGAATGTGGAGCAAAGCGAACACTCCTCCATTGGTGGTGGGAGTACAAATATGTACAACCACTTTGGAAGTCTTTTTGTGGGTTCAAGAAAAATCGGGAAGTGATCTACCTCAAGACCCAGCTATAACACTCCTAGGCATATACCCAAAAAAATGCTCCAACATAACCTCAAGGACCCTTGCTCTACTATGTCCATAGCAGCTTTATTTGTAATAGATGGAAACTGGAAACAACCAGTATGTCTCTCAACTGAAGAATAGATAGAGAAAACATGGTTCATTTACACAATGGAATACAACTCAGCTATTAAAAAGAAAGATACCATGAAATTTGCAGGCAAATGGATAAAACTAGAAAATATCATCCTGAGTAAGGTAACCCAGGCCCCAAATGACAAGCATGGTATGTACTGAATTATAAGTGCATATTAGCCATAAAATGCAAGATACCTACACTATAATCTACAGACCCAAAGAAGCTAAATAACAAGGAGGGTGCAAAGGAGGAAGCTTGAATCTCATTCACAAAGGGAAATAAAATTTAATTGAAGGAAGGAGAGAGGGAAGGAATTGGGCGGGAGAGTTGATTGGGAGGGGAATGGGGATGATCAGATGCAGGGAGAGCCAGGGAAAAAGTACCAGGTGAGTGAGCAGAGATGGGGGGGGGGGGGTGTTCTCTAGCACATGCCAGATATCTAGGATGTGGCAGGATCCAGGGAGTCTTCGAGGGGTACTCTACCTACGAGTCCTAGCAGTGGGAAATATGGAGCCTGAATCGGCCATCTCCTATAGGCAGGTAGGACTCCTATAAGGACAACAAACCAGTCACAATACCTTCAACTCAAAATGTGTTCTACCTACAAGAAGTACAGAGACAAAGATGTCACAGAGACTGAAGGAACGGCCAACCAATGACTGGCCGAACTTGAGATCTATCCCATGGGCGAGAGCCAAACCCTGTCACTATTAATAGTACTCTGTTATCATTGCAGACAGGAGCCTAGCATAACTGTTCTTTGGGAGTCTCCACTCACCAGTTGACCAAAACAGATGCAGAGACACACAGCCAAACATTAGATGGAGCTTGGGAAGTCTTGTACAAGTATTGGGGGAAGTGCTGAGAAACCCAGAGAGGTTAGGGACTCTAGAAGAAGAAAAACAGAGTCAACTAACATGGACCCCTGGGGTCTCCCAGAGACTGAACCATCAACCAAAGAGCATTCATGGGTTAGACCTAGCCACCCTCCCCCTACACATATGTAGCAGATGTGCAGCTTGGTCTTCATGTGGGTCCCCAACAACTGGAGTGTGGGCTGTCTCTGAATTTGTTGTCTGCCTGTGGACTCTGCTCCCCTAACTGGGCTGCTTCAACTGGCCTCATGGGGAGAGGATGAACCTAGTCCTGTAGTGACTTGATGTGCCAGGGTGGGTTGGTACCCAGAGGAGACATCCCCCTTCTGGGAGGGGAAGGGGAAGAGGGGCTAGGAGAAGGAGAGGCTTCAATTTGGATGTGAACTGAATAAATAAATAAATTAATGGGAAAAACATAATTGTAAATGTCTGATGATATGTATGTTGGAGTACACTGTAGCATCTATACTTTTGCATGTATTTAAAATATTCCACAATAGAACTTTTAAAAATATCCCCCAAATTAAAATAAAATAATGAAATCTGTAGGTAAATGAGGAAAAATAACCTTAAGTGATGAATCCCTGACCCAAAGAGAAATATGGTATGTATAACTTATATGTAGAGTTTAGCTGTTAAATCAATAAAACTAACTGACAATCCATAGAACCACAGATGTGAGATACAGAGTAAGAGTCTAGGTAGCTTTCTCAAGGCAAGAGAAGTAGAATAAAATAGTTATGAATGGATGACAGGGAGCTTGGGAAGAGAGGATAAAGAGGAAAGGTGGTGAGAATGTAGTGAGAATAAGGGAGAAAATAGGGGAAGAGACAGCTAAAATTACTTGATATATATATATATATATATATATATATATATATATACACACACACACATACACACACACATATATATGTATACACACACATATATGTATGTACACACACACACACACACACACACACACACACACACATGAAGGCAATCTAAATAGTCATCTCTTGCCACCAAAATGAAGCTAACACTACTACAATGGGTCACATTTAATTGAATTGTTGGCACAATGCCTCATCCTGCATGGCCACTGTAGAACGGACAACATGACACAGTTCCCACACCTGAAGCAGAGCCAGCAGGGTGTGGGCTCCATGAGTGCTCATAGTTGCTATAGGCAGGAGTTTTATTTGTTATAATAATGTATATATTTTTATCTTCTTCCCTCAGGTAATGTTCTCCCTGTTAAGGTTAATGATGTCATGATAATTAGAAGCAGCACAAGTCCAGGAGATGAGAGTGTGTCTAATGTTCCTCAGCAAAAATAGTGAATGCTGAGACCTTCAGAACAGCCCTTAAGGCTGTGGGAAAGAACTCTGAAAGAGTGAGTTTAAAATATATAAACAGGAGTTCTCAACTATGCAAAACATAAGGATGCAATATAAACTTATATGAGGGGCCTCACAGACCTAAAAGAACAGAGGCAGTTGCATTATGAACCAGCTTGTCAAATATTAAGGAAGACAATAAAGACATTTAGGGAGTAGTGATTGAGATCCCTTCCAGCTAAGTTCATTGTGCTTACATAGGCAGGAAATTCCTAAGTTCAAGGTCAGCCGGGGATGGAATTACTTTAGGCCCAGACATAGGAGGAATGGTGATCTCAGAGGTAGAGCCCATCCAGCTAGCTTATTGTCTGTGCTTACAAAGGCAGTCGGATCTGGGAATTCCTTTGCTAATTTTTTCTTTAAAAAATGTACTTGCTATCTTTTCTAAGAATCAAGGGGCTAAAGTCATAAAATGCTGATTTGTCAGATAACCAAAAGGAAACCTGAAGTATAAGAGTGAATTTATATGAAAATAAAAGACTAGGCTTTGGTTTGCAAAAGCTGAGCTCCTTGGAGATCTCTGGAGAGCTGTGTCACACAGATCAAAGAGTTGTCAGCTTGTACCCATGATTGCCTTCAAGTCATTTCTTCTACCACTCCTAAACATCCATTCATAAGAACTCCTGACCAGACTGAAGCTGGTGCTTGGCAGCTCAAAGCTTGTGGAAGTAACCAACCAATATCTGATTTGACTTGGTGCCTACTCCATGAGATAGAAGTCACTTGACATTGCTTAGATGACAAAGAACTTGAGATTCAATAGTCCATAGACTATTAATAGAGTAAAAAAACCAAATACTACTTTTCTACTGAAAAAACAAAGCAATAAAATTACTTCTAATGACATACTGCTATACTCGTGGATCAGTGTCTTGCCCATCCATTATCAGAGAAGCCCCCTTTTGCAGTGGATGGCAACAAATACAGAGAATTACTGACCTTGCAACCCTCAGCCCTAAATAGTATGTCTCTAAGAAATCTTTACTTCTGGCCCCAGGAAAGCCCAGGAAGAGGGAATAGAAGGAATGTAAGAATCAGAGGGGACAGAAAGCACAAAATAAACAAGGCCCTTTGAAACAATGAAATAAATACATATGAACTCACAGAAACTGAGGCAGCATGCACAGGGCCTACAGTGGTTTATGCTGGATGAAGTCCTAGAGTTGAAAAAAGTGGACACAATCTCCTTTCTCTAACCCAGAAACAAAATCCAAGTGATAATCTTTTGGAAATGAAACTTTAGTTTCCTCTCAGAAGTTTCATTAGGAAAATAAACTACACTTAAGGATGGGTTGCATGCCCAGACATAGATGGCCAACGGAAATTGGCCAAAAGCATCTTTAAAGTTTCTTGTTTCAAAATGTTGTGTTAGGGCTTTTGTTTCTATTTTATTTTGTTATTGTATCTTTGTTGTTGTCCTTGTTTTAGAGACAGGTTTTCTCTGTGTAGCCATGGCAGCTCTGGAACTCTGCTCTGTAGACCTTGCTGGCATTAAACTTATAGAGATCGCAACTGCCTCTGCCCCTCTGCCCCTCTGCCCCTCTGCCTCTGGAATGCTGGGATTGAAGATGTGTGCCAACATCACACAACTTATTTTTTATTTTTATGTTTCTCTTTTTATTCTATAGGTCCTTTGTGTCTATATCATGACTTTCAGTTTAGTGTTTTCTGGCATTCTTGAGCATGGAAATGAGTGGGTCTCTGTTTCTTGTACCTTCTTTTGGGCTCTTTTCCTTCTGCTTGTTTTGTCCTATACTGGTATCTTAGTTTTTGTTTCATCACCTTACATGTTATATGCATTATATTTACCACATTATTTTCCCATAGAAGCATATTTATTTTCTATTGTGAGAAAGAAAAGGAGAACCAGAGAGGGGAAATGGGGAAGAACTAAGGAATTAAAGGGAAGGGGAGCCATAATCATGATGTATTCTGTTAGAAAAAAAAATGATTTTCAATTTATAAAAGGAAAAATGATAAGGAAACCTGGTCATATGGAGGCACTTTCACAGCTGAGGCTTCCTACTCTCAAATGACCCTAACCTGTGTCAAGGTGACATAAATGTAGCCAGTACAACAAAGAGGTGAATGCTACTTTAACCCACTATGGAGAAAGTCCATGTCAGCAGATGGCCTAGCAGGCAAGTGGTCTCTACATGAGCCAGAAGCCATAAGGTAAAAGAAAACACACCTCAATTTTCTTTCCAATTACACCCCAGGTAACTCACTGGAGGAGGTGACCAAGGGAAAAGGCAGGACCGAGGCTATTAGTTATCCCAGAGTAGTGCTCCTTGGGAGCACCAGTGAAATAGAAAAGGACCAGAAAGGGAAATTGATTTATCTACAAGAAAAAATATCCAAAGCAAATTCAACAGAATTTAGTCTCCACTGAGAGTACACATATGACTAACTCTATTAGAAAACCATAAATCTCTACAGCAATTATATGTATTATTTCTGTTTTGAATCATCCCACAAAAGTGTCACCTTAATGGGGCTTATGACAAATGAAATGGCAAAGACATTCTGTGTAGCCAGAGTGAGACGTGTTAATGTACACTCTTTATACTTTTAAACTCAGGCTACGTCTGATCCTACAATGTATTTTCAGCATTTCTGACAGTATCTATCACTTTTTATCATTTTGAATTAATTTTTCAAATAGGCTTGTCAAAACCCAATTAGGAAGTTACCTGCTCCTCTCAGTTTGGTTATACTTAGCAAGGAAAGGTGACAGATATTTAGTAGCAAAGCCTAAGTTGTCTGGCAGCTTTACAAATGTGTAAATTGAAGGTCTCAAACAGATAAACAGACTATAAATAATTCTTAAGGTGTAAAAAAATAGAGTAAAAGGAAAAAACATTGCAAAAGCTTCACGAGGAATGTAAGACACACTGGCATTAAACAAAATCAGCAGTATCTTTTTAATCTAAATGAGTACTGACCACAAATTACTTACACATACGTGAAATTCCTCGATTGTTCTTAAATGTCATCTTGGAATCGGAAAGTTAATAAACTTCTACAGACCAAAGTAATAGTGTCAGTGAAGTTACTTCACTATGGGGAAAGCAAAGAATTCTCCAGTGTAGAAAAGCCTGTACAACATTCCACAACTAAAATCTATCTTCCTTGCTGTTAAAGTTAATGGGCCTTAAATTTAAAAAAGTATCTTGTAGAGGACAAAATAATTTCTTTGATGTAAAGTAGTAAAGGTTACTAGGCAGAAAGTTACTAAATCACTGATTTTCCCAGCACAAGAGCAAAAATAGCCCAATTCACCACTATAATGACCTTGTTATCCCCCAATACCCTCCACTCTATACTAGGAACTGAATCCAGGATCTTTTCATTCTTGGCATGTATTCTACCACTGAGTTTTGCATCCTGCCAAAACCTCTTCATTCTACCTAAAGTATGTGTGGTCTATACCCTTCAAGCCCCCCCCAACCCCCGTGTGTATGTGTGTGTGCGCGCACACACACATTGTCTGTCTCTGTCTCTTTGTCTCTTTGTCTCTTTGTCTCTCTCTCTCTCTCTCTCTCTCTCTCTCTCTCTCTCTCTCTCTCTCTCTCTCTCTCTCTCTCTCGTGTGTGTGTGTATGTACAGGTAGTGCTCGAAAAAGTGTGTGTGTGTGTGTGTGTGTGTGTGTGTGTATGTACAGGTAGTGCTTGAAGAGGCCAGAAAAGGTCGTTGGGTTCACTGGAGCTGGAACTGCAAGTGCTTATGTTACCATGCAAGTAAGGTGCAGACACCCAAACTCCTTGTCTTTTGCAACTGCAGAAAATGAGCCATCTCTCCAGCTCTTACCCTTTATTCTAAAATTCCACACATTTAGAGTTTACTAAGGTAGAAATGTCCTACATGTAATTCATGCAATTGCCATTATACAATTTAACCATTATATCTTCACCACTTAACAACTTCTATTTCATTATTCTCCATTATACTCTCATATATATATATATATATATATATATATATATATATATATATATATATATAAGTTTCTTTGGCAGAGAAAAGATTATAGGAAAAGGAATTTGGGAAAAGAAAGTAGGCAGGGGAAGAAAACTGAAAGGTCAGACTAGAATGCAAGAAGAGCAGCAGTGGAATGAGAGGAGGAGATAACATACCCGGGTCACCAGGATTGGGTGCCCACAGGCAATCACCAGCAACCACAGGCTGGGTGGAAAATTCTAGGTAGATCTTAAGCGCATAGTGACCTTCCAAGTGGGAAAGAATCATGAAGACTAGGTTGCATTTATGTATCAGGAAATCACTTCTTCTCATTGCTAACAATCATTCATAAAAACATTTAGTGCAATGACAATATAAAACCATTGTCGGGTGCCTGTTCAAAGGGGCCATGGTGAGGCTTGTATAGTACAAGCTTTTCAATACACCATGCAGAGAACCAAACACTGTGGCACAGAGAAACTGAATATCTGAGCATTGAACAAGTCTGGAGGTCTCTTAGAAACCAGTGGGCTCTAGACCTGGCCATCAGATTTAGAATAAAATGTGTTTGTGTGTGTGTGTGTGTGTGTGAGAGAGAGAGAGAGAGAGAGAGAGAGAGAGAGAGAGAGAGAGAGAGAGAGAGAGACAGAGAGAGAGATCACCATTTCTCTTGCCACCCAGATACTGTGTTTTGTACATCTTGAATGTAACCCCCAAACATTCATGTGTGGCAGGCTCAGTCCCACTGTGGAATATTGGAACATAATGGACCTTGAAGAACAGGGGCCTAATGGAAGGTTATTAGGTGACAGGGACAACTTTCATTTTAAGGGACTTGGGTCATTCTTACGAGGATTTCTGGGTTAGATCTCAAGGTTAACCTGTGATTAAAAAAATAAAGAAGCCTCAACAGATAAAAGAATATTGAATTAATACCATGCATTCTATCAGATCGCCATGAACTAAGGCTGGTCTTAAATAACAACAAAAACAACAGAAAGCCGACATTTTCATGGAAGCTGAACAACTCTCTACTCAATGATAACTTGGTCAGGGCTTAAATAAACAAAGAAATTAAAGACTTTTTTTTAAAAATTTAACAAAAATGAAGACACAGCATACCCGAACTTATGGGACACAATGAAAGCAGAGCTAAGAGTAAATTGTTTTCAATTACTAGTGAACAGATACCAAAATACTGAGTAGAAGTATTTGAGAAGAAATAAGAAAAACAAATTTGGATAGGAGAGTAAAGGTAACAATCAAACCTGATTTATTTTAAAAATTAAAACACAAATGCATACTATAGTGAAAATACAGCATTGCCATTAAATTAATACATATCTGGTTACAATTTCTTTCTACTATTCAAGAGCTCATACCAAATGCTAAGTGGATTTCCTTCTTTTTCTAGTTTTTCCAGTCATTTTTAATGTATTTCATACTTTAAACACTGTTGAGATGAACACTACACAGTTGTTGGCTTTATAAATTTCTGTTTGAAAGAGGAATTTTATGGCTATTGCTATCCCAAATATTCATTCATTCATTCTCTCTCTCTCTCTCTCTCTCTCTCTCTCTATATATATATATATATATATACATATATATATATATGTATATATATGTGTGTGTGTGTGTGTGTGTGTGTGTGTATGTATATATGTATACACACCCACACATACCTGATAGCATTCAAGGCAGGAGATGTTAAACCAGTGACACAAATGGATGCAAACACATACGAACAACATCTTAATGCAGGTATAAATGTCCATATTTTATTTTGAACTAGAATTGTGCAATGCACAAAGG
Organism: Arvicanthis niloticus; assembly: GCF_011762505.2. NCBI lineage: Eukaryota > Metazoa > Chordata > Mammalia > Rodentia > Muridae > Arvicanthis > Arvicanthis niloticus. The sequence goes on along the minus strand of NC_047672.1, from coordinate 38,788,297 downwards.
AAAACTTTAGAAAGGGAAATGGGCCCAGTCAGTACACACCCCAAGCTGTCAACGTGGGCCACGATGATTTTAATGAGCAATTACCTGCACATCTGTCTGTTTCATTAGACTACACCCTTTCTTTATTCACCTATATATTTCTAAGACATGAGACAAAACTTTACTAGTGGTTAGATAAGTACTCATTTGAAGGCAAATGGATACAACTAGAGAAATCATCCTGAGTGAGGTAACCCAGACCTAGAAATAAAAATATGGTATGTATTTACTTATAAGTGGATAGAAGCTGTTAAGTAAATTATAAGTTACAATCCAGAGACCCAGAGAGGCTAGGTAAAGAGGAGGGCCCTGGTGGATATATAGATATCTCTGGGAAGGGAAAATACAGTAAATTTTGTAGGTGGACTGAGGGCAAGTGAGGACACAAATGAGTAGGATCACACAGAGGGAGTGGAGGATGAGAATGTGGGGAGAGACTATTGGAATTGGGGAGCATTGTGAGGGTTGGGATCTAGTGCAGTGGAAACTTCCTGGAGTCTATGAGGGTGACCCTAGTGAAGACTCCTAGTCATGAGGGATATGGAGTCTGAATTAGCCATCTTTTATAGCCAGGCATGGCTTCCAGTGGTGTGATTGACTGAGTGGCGTTTCTTTTGAGTTGCTAGCTGAGGAAGTCCTATGAAGATTTCTAAACAAGCCAGGCTTATGTTAGAATAGAAGGTCACTCTCTGAAAACTGTCAGTGGGGCCCCATTACCAAGGACAATACCCACACTGCTTACTGAACACAGAGAGAGGTCAAGCTGGCATGGATGTAAAGCCTTCACACCTACATTCTAGTCTCTTTGGTGCTGGAAGTACTGTGCAGGCTATGGAAGGAGAAACCTGAACGGCACTCCAGCAACAACCCCCCACCCCCACCCCACTTACAATCTGTCCTGTCCCTAAGTTGTGTTTGGGTACTAGTAGCATAGAACTTATGAGAGTAGCTAACCAATGTTTGGTTTCATTCCAAGCCCATGCCACAAGAGGATAGAGAAGACTGTTTGGAGGGCCAGAAACCAGAGACTGGTGAGCTGAGAGACCTAGGGCTGAACTAAACAGTTCTAATACATACATACATACATACATACATACATACATACATACATACATACATGAATTCAATGAAATGATTCCTAATGGTATTCTGCTACACTAAGACTGGTCTTTTCCAGTCACCATCAGAGAGGCTTCCTCCAGCATCAGACAGGGACAGGTGAAGAGACCCAGAGCCAGAAATTATGCAAAAAGAGTCTAAATTGGAGTTCTACATTAGGTCCCTCCTCTAGTTGATGGGGAATCCACAGAATAGTAGGAGGAAAGCCTATAGGAGTCAGAGGACATGGAGGTCCCCAGAACTTGGCTCGCTGTATCAATGATCCAGGGCACACATGGGCTCACAGAGACTGCAGCAGCAAGTAAAGGATCTGCATGTGTATGCACCAGATCCTCTGTGTATATCTCATGGCTGTTAGCTTTTTGTTCTTGTGAGACTCCTAGCTATGAGTGTGGGAGTATCTCTGACTATTTTGCCTGACTCTTTCTTTCCTATTGGGTTGGCTTGTTCAGCTTCAATATGAGGGCTTTTGCCTTGTCTTACTGCATCTTGTTTTGTCTTGTTTGGCTATTATCTCTTGGAGACTTGTTCTTTTCTGAAGAAGGAATGGAACTAGGGAGGGAGGGAATATGCTGGGTATCTGGGAGGGGTGGAGGGAGTAGAAACTGTGGTTAGGATATATTGTATGAGAGAAGAATCTATTTTCAAAAGAAAAATAAAATTTAAAAAATATCCATTCCTTTCTCTTCTTTTATATTTAGAGATTACAACATAATTGCATCATTTCTCTGTCTCCTTTCCCCTCTGAACTTTCCCAGATACCCATCCTTGCTCTTTCAAATTCATGTCCTCTTTTTTATTAACTGTTGCTGTATGCATATACATATATGCACACGCACATGCATACACACAAACACACACACACACACACACACATTCCTAAGTATAGCCTGCTTAGCCTGTATAAGGTTAACAACATGGATGTTTTCATAGTTTAACATTTGATGATGGACAACCAACTGGTGTGTTGGTATCATTAAGACAGGGCTTTCGATCAACATTTTGATGTCAATCTATACAGAAGTAATTAAATTCTATAGTGAAATCAATAATGTACTGAGAGATGAATGATCAATGACTATCTAAGCTATTTACAGTGCCAGAGATTTTATTTTATCTTTCTCACGAGCATTCTGTCTTTAGTTTTATAACTAAGAGATACAAAAGATTTTAACATAGTGAGGGGAGACCACTGCCGCTTATGAATGCTAACTGGGGTATACATGATTTCCTTCAAACTAAATCAAAGATGCATCTCAGCAGAAGACATGTCTTGTAAGAAAGATTAAACAAGCTCATCGAAAAACTAAACAAACAAAAACCAAGATCTCACCCATAAAGCTGAAGAACAAAATCTTTTCAAACAAAAGCTCAATGATTTAATGCACTACTGAACAAATGCTACAGAAGACAAGCAGTGGGGATCATTGCGCAGACCCAGGAGTAACATCTGAGCCACTATAAAACTCCACGACACTTTTGGGAACAGGGAAATGGGATCGTTTGCTCTTGTGACTCAAAACTTGGAGATATTAACTCTAAATTTATGCAGAAAGTAGGGAGGCAGAAACTACTCACCTAAGACAACGTTGGTAGAAGAATGTGGAAGAGAGTTAAACTTAGATGTTAAAAAAGACAAACTTCTGAAGAGAAAATAGAAAGTTACACAAAGACTGAAGGAATATTACCATCCAATGAAACCTGGGACCAAATGGGGCTCTCTCCAGGGACCTACAGTCGTGTCGAAGCTCAGAGATCCTCTGAAAGATGACATGCAGTTTCTAGGGCTTTGCTAGTACTGAACTGAGTTAGTGACCAAGAAGGTCTAAGAATCCAGTGGCTATAAACTCTTGAAAGAATCACAGATACACAGGAGCACAAAAATCTTCATGTTGATGCAATGCTAAACTATGAAAATAATATGACATCAGGCAACACTAAGCATTTCAAATGTGCCCACGTGCTCACCCTAAGCTGGTGCCGAGTGTGGGAATTAGGGAATGATACTCTGAAGCTATCTGCACGTACCTCTGCTCTTTACTGCTATTTGCATTTAGTGTCTATTCTGGGGACTAAATGGAAGGTTGAACAGCCCACTCCCCTGTTATAAAAATGCAGAAAGAAATGAATTAGACAGAGGCTTAGCCCTGCTGTCTGTCACAAACGTGCTACATGGACATGGATAATTCATAAGCTCGGTTTGCTCTAAAATTGCTTACAGATCAATTGTGAAACTATTGGTTTTTCTCAATTATTGTCAGATATTACTTTTATATGCACATCACTTGGTCTACATTTAAAAACTGGATGTCATCAACAATGCAAGTGACTACACCGCCCACTAGCAGGTAACATCCACCTAGATCCTTAAATAGCAATGTGAATCTCAGACATAAAAGCACATTTTGTTTCAGATTCTTCTAGAATGCTTACTTTCCAATGCCACCCTTAGCATATGCAAAAAATATGATGTGAATTCAAATAGCTAATATCAAAAATAACAAATACAATGTGATCTGCAAGACTCAGTGCAAACCTGAAATCTCACTTCTCATTACTGGCTGCTGGATTCCACCTGTGAACGCACTGACCTTTTTTTTTTTTTTTTCCCCCATCCTTCCTGCCACAGGCTGCCAATCTTGGTTTACTTAGCGATCATCAATTCTCCGTGAATGCCTCTTCCCTGGCATTATTTCAAAGTTCAAAATGAGATTTTGACAGGTCAAATGCTTTCTAGAATATGCAAAGTAAATCTTTCTACTTCAGTAAAATGACAGAATTTCCATTAAAACATTTAAATGTTATCTTCCAGTCATTTCCCTTCTAGCTAGCATATGAAAGAATAAGAAACATGTGCTATACAAAGCGCTGAAAAAGGTATGGAAATCGCATAAAGAAAACAAAGCAAAACAACAACAAAAAGCCTATAAAAACTCTCAGTTTTCTTGCATTAGCAGTGAGAAAACTGAATGTGGCAATGGAGAGTTAGTCCATAGATTATTTCTGTAGAAAGGCAGCTGCTGAGTCAAGTCCTCTGTTACCTGAACTAAGAATTAAGAGTCTAAATAAGGAGGCAAGTATTATGGGTTGGACGTCTATTCTGGATGTATAAAATTGAGCTATAGTTCTATACTGTTCTTCAGATTTTAGAGACGTAAGATCTGATGCAAAAGAACAGATAAATGAACAGAAACAACACTGAATGTCCAGAGCACTATACTACTGGAGAGGGTTTTGAGGTCATCTTTCTCCTGCTACAGATGGGGCAACAATAGTCCATGACAAAGACATGAGTTACACCTGCACTGATGGATGCAGAGTGGAACCTGCATTCTACACAGCTACAATCCAATAGAGGAGGAAGCTAGGATTAAGAGAGGATATCCTCTACGGGTCATTCATGATTCATGAACAAGAAAAAAAGAATCCAAAGGAAACCAACTGGAGTACCCACCTGAGCTGTAGGATATCACTGAAGGAGGTCAGGACAGAAAATCAAAAGAGCAGGAACCTGGAGGCAGGGACTGATGCAGAGGCCATGGAGGAGTGCTGCTTACTTGCTTGCTTGCCATGGCTTGCTTAGCCTACTTTCTTATAGAACACGGGACCAAGCAATGGCATCAACTACAATGGGTTGGGCTCTCCCCCATCAAGCTGTACAGACATGTGTACAGCTGGACCTTTTAGAGGCATATGTCTACTGTGGTTCCCTCTTTTCAGGTAACTCTAGCTTGAACTTAGTTGACATAAAACTACCCAGTACTATTATCTAGCAAAAATGTACTACTTCTTTTAAAAGGAGTCCTTGAAGGCACACCTAAGCAGAAATCTGAACTCCAATTTTGGAGTCCATGTTGCACATAAAACAATGACTCAAATTTCGAGTTAAAATTTTGAAGTGGGAATATTTATTTACAAGTTTCATATGAAAAGACACTGAAATTGTGTTTTAACTTATTGTTAGAACTTCTCATTTTCCTCCCTATATAAATATAAAAACTGACTAGCTGGTGCTAGTGACCACAGTGGGAGTGAAGCTGTTTGTGCTAATACTATTATTATTGGTTACTTTTTGTTGCTAATACTATGTGTCAGTTATTGTTTGTTGCTAAGTACCATGACCAAAAGTAACTTGTGGAAGACAGAGTTTACTTTCATATCCATGATACTGAGAAGGCCATGGCCAATGGTATCCTAAATTGGAAGCTTCTCCATACGCATGCAGAAAGCACAGGAAGCTAAATGGAAATTGATGAAGCTTCAAGTTTAAAGCCCTCCCCCAGTGATATGCTTCCTGTAGGAAGACTCCATCTCTTCCAGGTTCCATAACATCTCCAAATAGTAACATCAAGGAGGGGACCAAATAAGAGAGCCTATGGCTGTCTTTTCTCATTCAAATCACAACATTCCTATGGTAATTTAAAAAGAAAACAAATGTTAATCTGTAATTCTCACCCAGTCTTTGGAAAGAGGAGAGAGTAAGTACAACAAACAAACTTGCAAACTTTGTGAGAAGTTGTATTTGATTCATTGTGCTCAGAAGAAAATACAGTTTGCAGGAGGAACACAATGGGTAAGTATTGTCCCCACTTCACTACAGTCATTAATTTCATCAGCACAGCTGATGCATATGCTTTACTAAACTTGACTTCCTTTGTATTGTGCTTACTTAACACTAGCGTATGCTAAATGGACATAATCATAAATCACTCCCTAAGTTCTCATTTTATACCCAACAACTAGTGTATTTCCTACCTCTCATCAGAGGAGGTTCTTTCTGTAGAAGATGATGATTAATAAGGATCCACAATTTGTCAACATTCAGAGAATAAAAGGCTAGAGAATGTTTAGCTCTAAGTCAGACATGTATGTCAATCACATCTCCTAACCCCAAGGCTTAGGAATCACCACAGAAGCAGAGATGAAAGATTCTAAGAGTCAAAGCTAGTCGATGTCTTCAAAAAAAAAAAAATAGTATTTTCCAGACATAATAATGCTGTTTCTCACATGAACTCACAATGATTGTAACTACATGCACAAGAAAAATTAATCAAATCCCTGTATAGGCACAGGAGGGGCTCAGAAATCCCATCTCTTGCTGAAAGTTACCGACAATGGGTTACTACTGAAGGAACGTACAGTTTTCTTCTGAATGCTGCCCCCAAGGGCTAGCCATACTCCAGTAGATAAACCGTCTGCATTCCTGCACATATAGGCTTCATTAAGTAGATGAAGTGAACTTAAAAAAAACATAAAGTTGGGAGGGAAAAGTGTTGAAGGAGACAGAAGAAGGAATTGGAGGTGAAGGAATGGGCAGAGAATTGATAAATACACATTATATACACATGTAAGATTCTCAAGCAATTTAAAAATCCTAAAAAAAAAAAAACCCCATTATTATCAGTTTAAAACAAAAATTTTCCTGCGGCTCCACCTTCGCCCCAGCCTAGGATAATATCAATTTTGCATCATGACATTTGAACAGTGCTATTTCATTATTATTTTACTTTGTAATTCTCTGTCAATAGTTTGTATCCTTCATTTTTCTTTGATCCCTACGTATGGTATCAAGCTTTGGTCATCTTAATCTGTTTCATTATTGGCAAGTTCTTGAGTTCTCCACATATGTTAGATACTAATCCTTTATTATGCATGCCCTGCAAGTGTGTCACTAGCCTATGCTGTGTCATTTCTCATTAACTTCGCAGAAACACTTTTAGATTAGAGAAGATACATTTTTTTTCCCAAAAATTCCATCAATTGCTTTCTTTTTTTTTTTCAGGGATGAAGTCAAGGTCCAATCCAAAAATCATATATATATATATTCTGTTTCTTCTAGGAGTTACACAGCATCACATCTAAGTCTATGGCACACTTTGTGAAAGGTATAAATTCCAAGCACAGATTAACTCCTTGCACATGGGTATAGTCTTATTCTAGAACATATGTTCTGGAATAACTATCATTTCTCCACTGTTTCATAGCTGTTCTCTGGTCAAATGTTATTTTATAGTAATAGTATGTTTTCAGATGCTGTATGATGCTTCCTTAATTTGTTTGTATTTTTATTAATATCTGCTGACCTGATGATTGTAGGGTTCACTATAAATATTGATATGGTTTAGAAATAGAAGACACTTATTTTGGAGTAATTTTAGATTTATGCAAAAGCTATAAAGATAGTTTGAAATAAACCTCATCCATCCATCGTTTTTCAATTACATCTTTCTTTTAGTGTGCCAGGGTATAATTATCAAAATTCAAGATGGCCTCATTGATTTATTGTTTTTCAATTGACACGTGGTAGGCAGTTTCCTCAAAATCCACAGTGATTTTCCCTAAGTACTTGCTGTTGTATACATATATGTAAATGTAGGCTATCTTTTAAATTTTGGGGAAAGATTTCATCATGCAACACTCTGGCTTTAAGGTAAGATATAAACCCTATTTTCTTAAGATAGCCTGATCTCTTAAGAGCTCTGCTATAGCCTCAAGATCTTTGTTATATGACCCTGGTAAGCAAGACTTCAATTACTATCAAGTGTTCCTTTAATTCAATATATACTTGTATACTTGTAGACTGATGTATTAAGTAATATATGATCTATGAATCGCAAGTCTAAGCAGCTGGATATTTTGTTTTGTACAATACTCCCTGCCTCAGAGAAGTTCAGAATATTATGATTCCACACTTTTAATTTTGCACTAGCCGAAGCAAGATATGTTATATGTCATGTTTCTTCAGAAGGAAACATTTAAGGGATTTGCACAATGACAGGAACCCATTCTCCAAAGGACTCTGAGCTGCTTAGGGCACAAGTGAAGTCTCCAACTTAACGTCTCTGGGCACCTCACTGAAACAAACAAATGATAACATGTGAAAACCACTCACAGGAAATACACACAGAATTCCCATTTGACTCATAAGCTAAAGTCAGAAGTAAGAGCACCATGGAATTGGTCGTATTATTCATTCGATAAGAAAGGGGAATGCATTCTCTTGAAATTAATTAGTGCCCTTAATTATTATAAAGCCTAAAAGGAAAACTGGCATAAGATAGTAGTTTACTATTGAAATCCTGATTAAAAAGCATCGTTTATGAATGTGAGCCAGAAGACAGCTAGACTCAGCTATATCAGCCACTGCCAGAAGATGATTCTAGACACTGTACCGCGCAAACAATGTGAATAATTTCCAATTTTATTTATCTCTCAAAACCAGGCTGTGGACTTAGACTTTTTAAATTGCAAAATAGAAGTGAAAATCCTTTGGAGAAAGTCAAAAGCTCAAAGATTCCTTGCCACACCAGTGAAATGGTCTTAGAAACCATCACAGGTCCTGAAACAGAGTTCTGTAAACTCACCTCATAGTAACTCCGGACTGCATTGCAGAAGGCTTCATCCGCTACTATCTGAGTTTCTCCATTGAGGAAGGCCTGGAACCGTTCTTTTAGTAACTGCAACTGTTGTTTGTTAAGCTACAAGAAAAACAAAGAAACAAATGAACGAATAAATGAACAGATGAGTGGATAAATCACCTGATACATACAACATACAAAAAGTTACATTTACTGTATATAGATTTGATTAGACACCAAATTACTCTGTAGTAAAAGTGAAATATCTTACTAATTGTACTTATGAACAGTTTTTACCAAGTGACGTCCTGCATTTCTCAGATTAGAGATACAGACTTAGACTCCAAATATCTCCCCTACATAGAGTTCCTGGTGTTGGCTTCCACTCCCTTTACAGAGACGGGAAAAATTTAAAAATTTTCTGGGCGACTGATGTCTGAAATAGTGCTGAATAAACAAAGTGAAGAGGGTAAGAAGTCTTAGAAAGGAGAAGACACCCTTTGAGGGACAAGAGGTAATAAGCTGTAAGCCCTGAAAGACAGAAGAGACTCCTGACAGAATCTTCTGAAAGAAACAAGTGCTGACTTCTGAAAATTCAAATTTCATGAACAAGCACGCTTCAAATGCCTGAACTAAATAAATGGAGCCATGAGCAGATGACAAATTGAGGAGACCAGAGATCCAACAGGTAAACTGAGAACAAGTCCTCAAGCCCACTGAGAGAACACAAATTTATAACCTGATTTGATCACCACTGGGAACACAGCCACCATCACTACTGACGGCTATGTCCTAACTGCTGAGGTTAGCTTAGGCACACGTTATGACTCACCTGTCAAGCACTCTAGTCAACTACAACAGTATCAGCTGCATAATTTTAAGCTCTGCTGCAAAATAAAGATAAGGTGCTTCTTATTAAAAAAGTTATAATTAATTTTATGATAGCAGGAACAGAGATTTAAACCAAGTATAGATCCCTGAAATCATTTTTCTCAGTGTCCTGTGTCCTTTCAAGATAAGAAGCTAAGCTTCATTACATACTCGTGCATGTGTGTGTCATACACACACACACACACACACACACACACACACAAGGTTGGCAAATGTGGCCTAGACAAACAGAAATGCTGTGCTCATGTTCAACTAACAAGGCAGTTAGAACAAGGCAGTTCTGGGAATAGTGTATGTCGGAACACATAATGACCAGCAAAAGAGTGATGTTTCTGATCCATCCCACCCTGGTTAGACGTATTGAAGGACTATGTCAAGTTGTAGAACCTATAGAGGGATGTGAGGCATGTGAAACCATGCTGTGCAAAAATGATGAAAGGATTAGAAAGCTAAACAAACCAGTATGATTTGGCTTCAAAAAGAACACTGGTTTAGAATAAGTTTAAATCTGTTCAAAGGGCTTATTAAAATGCCATTCCTACATGAAAGAGACAAGCTCTTTCAAAACCTTTATCTTATTTAGGAGTCTAACAAACAAGAAAGCTTGAAATGAAACTGTTATGGTACTAAGAGGCTAATAAATACGTGTCCTATTGTGCCCAGGTGCTAAAAAAAAAAAAATAAAATAAAATAACTAAAATGTTCTTGCTCTGAGGACTGAAAGATGAAGATGTTCCATTTATTTACTGAAGTTAACTCCTTCGTTTTAGAAGCTAGCCTGGCTGAAGCACAGCAAAAGAAACATCATCATTAAATTACAATCTCTGTTCCCATAACATGAAGAAAATGAAAACAGGCACCTTTTGTATGCATGTGTACAAGTAACACAAAATCCATACTTTGGCCTTCTAAGGTATACCTTAACCCTATACAGCACGAATATTGAAAACAAATCAGGTGACTTTTAAGTTTTCCTTTCAGAAGGATAATTTAGACATTACTATAAGCAGTGATTTGAAAAGTTTGACCCCCCACAGACTCAAGTGTTTGAATATTTGGCCCACAGAGAATGGTACTACTAAGAGGTGTGGACTTGTTGGAATGTGTTTGTCACTGTAGGGGTGGGTTTTAGGGTCTCCTAGGCTTAAGCTCTGCCCAGTGTAGAATTTAAGCCTCCTCTTGGCTGCCTTCTGCTCAAGATTTAGAACTCTCCCAGCCCCATGTCTGCCTGAACACTGCCTTACTTCCTGCCATGATGATAATGGGTTAAACCTCTGAAACTGTAAGCCAGCCCCATGTAAATGTTTTCCTTTGTAAGAGTTGCCTTGGTTATAATATCTCTTCACAGCAGTAAAACCTTAACTAAGATACTGTATTATTATTGCTATTATTGTTATTTATTTTTTAAGCATGAGGATTTAAAATAAAAACTTAGATCAAAGGAATAAAATAAAAGCCATAGTAATCATCTATTCAGAGCGTTCTAATCAATGTAATCATCTGTACTTCACTGGATTTTAATATTGCTGCTTGGTTTTTGATAAAGTCTCATGTGTCCCAGGCTGGTCTCAACTTGCTACATGGCCTATGTCTGCTTCAAACTAGGTATAACTCATGCTGGTCTGAAACTCCATATTTTCCTGCTTGTCTTCCCAGTATTTGATTATAGGCACACACCACCACACCCACATCAACGTATTAATCTTACGAAATTGATAACAAGAAACCAGGTATAGCTCACAAAAAGGGCCAAACCGAACTGGAGCAACAATTACTTAGTGAGAGGCAACTAATAACATGTTAGTTCCCAAGCCATGGTAGTCACAAGAAAGGACTTTACCTTTCTGACCCAGTGTCCAGTGAAACTGGAAATGGAAATGTTTGTAAGAATGGCAGTGACAAGAAGAAACGTTCATAAGCATTTGTCCTAGCTCCCTCATTCAATAAAACATTGTTTCGTGAAAAATAACTTGGTTATCTAAACATAGCAAAAGCAATATACAGCAAGCCAGTAGCCAACATCAAACTAAATGGAGAGAAACTTGAAGCAATCCCACTAAGATCAGGGACTAGGCAAGGCTGCCCACTCTCACCTTACCTATTCAATATAGTACTGGAAGTCTTAGCTAGAGCAATTAGACAACAAAAGGAAGTCAAAGGGATACAAATAGGAAAGGAAGAAGTCAAAATTTCTCTATTTGCAGATGATATGATAGTATACTTAAGTGAACCTAAAACTTCCACCAGAGAACTCCTAAACCTGATAAACAACTTTAGCAATGTGGCTGGATATAAAATCAACTCAAACAAATCAGTAGCCTTCCTCTACTCAAAGGATAAACAGGCAGAGAAAGAAATCAGGGAAATGACACCCTTCACAATAGCCACGAATAAAATAAATTATCTTGGAGTGAATCTAACAAAGCAAGTGAAAGATCTGTATGACAAGAACTTCAAGTCTCTCAAGAAAGAAATTGAAGAACATCTCAGAAGATGGAAAGATCTCCCATGCTCCTGGATTGGCAGGATTAATTTAGTAAAAATGGCTATCCTGCCAAAAGCAATCTACAGATTCAATGCAATACCCATCAAAATTCCAAATCAATTCTTCATAGAGATAGAAAGAGCAATTTACAAATTCATTTGGAATAACAAAAAACCTAGGATAGCGAGAACTATTCTCAACAATAAAAGAACCTCTGGGGGAATCACCATTCCGGACCTCAAACTGTACTACAGAGCAGTAGTGATAAAAACGGCTTGGTATTGGTACAGAGACAGAAAGGACGATCAATGGAACAGAATTGAAGACCCAGAAATGAACCCGCATACCTATGGTCACTTGATATTTGACAAGGGAGCTAAATTCATCCAGTGGAAAAAGGACAGCATTTTCAACAAGTGGTGCTGGCTCAACTGGAGGTCAACATGTAGAAGAATGCAAATTAATCCATTCTTATCTCCTTGCACAAAGCTCAACTCCAAGTGGATAAAGGACCTTCACATAAAGCCAGGTACACTGAAAATATTAGAAGAGAAGTTGGGGAAGACCCTCGAATACCTAGGCACAGGGGAAAAGTTCCTGAACAGAACACCAATGGCTTATGCTCTAAGATCAAGAATCGACAAATGGGACCTCATCAAATTGCAAAGCTTCTGTAAGGCAAAGGACACTGTCAACAAGACAAAACGGCAACCAACAGATTGGGAAAAGATCATTACCAATCCTACATCTGATAGGGGGCTAATATCTAATATTTACAAAGAACTCAAGAAATTAGACGCCAAACAACAAAATAACCCCATTAAAAAATGGGGTACAGAGCTAAACAAAGAATTCTCAACTGAGGAAACTCGAATGGCCCAGAAGCACCTCAAGAAATGCTCAACATCCTTAGTCATCAGGGAAATGCAAATCAAAACAACACTGAGATACCACCTCACACCAGTCAGAATGGCTAAGATCAAAAACTCAGGTGATAGTAGATGCTGGCGAGGATGTGAAGAAAGAGGAACACTCCTGCATTGTTGGTGGGGTTGCAAGCTGGTACAACCACTTTGGAAGTCAGTCTGGCGGTTCCTCAGAAAATTGGACATAGCACTACCTGAGGACCCAGCTATACCACTTCTGGGTATATACCCAGAAAATGCCTCAACAAATAACAAAGACATATGCTCCACTATGTTCATAGCAGCCCTATTTATAATAGCCAGAAGCTGGAAAGAACCCAGATGCCCTTCAACAGAGGAATGGATACAAAAAATGTGGTACATTTACACAATGGAATATTACTCAGCTATTAAAAATAATGAATTCGAGAAATTCTTAGGTAAATGGATGGATCTAGAAAATATCATCCTGAGTGAGGTGACCCAATCACAAAAGAACACACATGGTATTTACTCACTGATAAGCGGAGATTAGCCCAAAAGTTTGAAACAACAAAGATTCAACTACCAGACGACATGAAGCTCATGAAGAAGAAAGAACAAGTGAGGATGCCTAGGTCTTTCTTAGAAGGAGTAACTAAATAACCAAGGGAGCAAATATGGAGACAAAGTGTGGGTCAGAATCTGAAGGGGGGGTTGTAGGGAGACCATTGTGTCTGGGTATTCATTCCATAGGCAGTCACCAAAAATAGACGCTGATAGGGATGTCAGGATGGGAAAGCTGACAGCAGCCTGATAAGGCTGTCCCCTTAGAGGTCTCTCAGAGTCGGACATACCCAGAGACAGATACCCACAGCTATCCATTAATCTGATCAAAGTTCCCAATGGAGGAGTTAGAGAGTAAATTGAAGGAACCGTGAACCATAAGGGCTGGTGGCCCTGTGAGGAGAGCAAGAATACCAACCAGCCAGAGCTCCCCAGGGTCTAAACCACCAGCCCAGGAGCACATAGGGAGAGACACATGACTCCAGCTGTATATGTAGGGGAGGATGGCCCTGTTGGGCATAGGTGGGAGACAAGATCATTGGTACCCTGAAGGCTGAGCACTGAGGGGGGGGGAATCTGAGGGTGGGGAGGGAGGCTGGGGGTAGGTGGGTAAACACCTTCATAGAGGCAGGAGGAGGGGGGATGGGATAAGGGGTTCCTGGGTGGTGGGGGAAATATGGTAAGGGGATAAAATTTGAAATGTAAATATTATATCCAATAAAAGAGGGGAAAAATAGAAAAGCGGTTAGAACCAACATTCTTAATAAAATGTCAGCCCTCTTTAAAAAAAAAAAAAAAACTATCTTGATACTAAAATTTGTTTTGAGAATTGTATATTGCAGAATGATCAGCCTTGGTGTATCTACTCAACAAGCAAGCTGGGCAGACCTGCTCAAACCTCTGAGGTCCGTGAATTCCATCTGGAGGCAGCGAAGACACAGCATCAGAGGATTGTCAACTTGCTCTCCCCCCCCCCCCCACTCCTCTTCTAATATCTCAACGCCCATAATCAGCTTGAAGAAGCTAATGATGAGTCAGCGCCCCTATTCCCTGGGCATGGGGACTAAGGTGGTAAATGTTGGGCTGTCTCCCTAGGGAAAAGTAGTGGTTTTGTCGAAATAGAGAGGATTAGCTAGGGTTTATTGCATAGCCATAACCTATTAGTAGAAATCTGTATAATTAATATCAAGATGAAGATATAAATTCTTAAATGGCACCAATTTACTTTGTTTACAAATTTTAAGGTTTTCATTGGCATGAGCTTCTCAGTGATATAAGAGTGAGATGAATATTGTTACTCTCATAGGCATTGTACCAGTATAACACACTTAGGAATACAAAGCTTAGACCCAGTCCTTCTTTAACTTTTTTAACTGATTTGAGATGGTCAGCCTGTGAGTTAAGGGACTATAGCAAATTCATGACTTGGAGTTTATTATAAGGGTGTTCTCTATGTTTTATTTAGAAATAGCTGAGTGGAGTTAACAGGCAACAGTCCAGATTACCTTACATGGATAGCTGGTTTTCAAAACATCAGAAATCCTTAGAATTGACATGACAAACATTTCAGTATTAATGTTCATTTTCATTAGAGACCTGTCTGCTCCGGACAGCTTCCTATGTTAAATTCTAAGAAGAAATTGAGCATCCTTGGTGTTACTCCAGTTGTGGTGAGACAGCCACTAGGCAAGAATTGCCACTTTCCTTCTACAGACAAATTACTGTCCAGAAAAGGACACACTTGCAGAATAGTCGACTGATTATATCTGCCTAGACAGAGTAATCAGCCCTTAATAATTCTGCAGCACTAAGGTCTGTCAGATGATCCTGGGCCAGAAGGCAGAAGAACAGATGCTCCAACGTTTTGAAGTAGAGCGAGTGTCCAGGTGTTCAGAGGTCTCTATAAATTGGCTAAGTTTTAGAAGCTATGCTTTGTGCTTCCCACAATTATAGTCAACTCAGTCATTCTGGATTTCTGATGGGGTTGAAAACTTATAGCTATTTACTTTGAGAGAAAAGATCTGAGTGTATGGTCATCAGCTGACATTCACCCTAAAGCCAAGGAAAAAGCCAGGTTCAGAACTAAGTGTTTTAGTTAGGATAGATGACAGAGGTGCTGGTTAGTTAACAAAAGGATGGACTGGGTATTAGGACTATCTTGTACCTCACTGGTACAAATAGGCATAATTATGCTCTAATTGTATTTTGAGAGAAAAGTTTCCTTTTAACAGGAAGGGTGATGTGTAGGAGGAGCTAAGGTGGGAGGAGTACTGAGAGGAAGAAAAGGAGTAAGAAGAGGAGAAGAAGAAGGAGAGGAGAAGCTAGGTGATGAAAGAGAGATAGAGGGGGGAGACAGGGAAGCAGATGTTCATGTATCTCCACCAGTCAAAGATAGTTGATATATCTAGGTTGGGTAGTGGGTTACACCTCTGATTGAACAATACCAAACTTATAAAGCCTATGATTAACATTTCTTAAAAAAATGTATAAATGCAAAAAGGAAAAGGGGGCATGGGATAGGGGTTTTCTAAGGGGGGGGGGGAATGGGGAAACGGGATGGTATCTGAAGTGTAAATGAAAGATCTAATAAAAAAAAAAAGACTAAAAAAAAAAAAAAAAAAGAAAAATAACTTGGTTATCTTTCAATTTTCTTGAGTCCAAAGAATTTTGTTACTCTGCTAAGAAATGCCTCTAAAATAAAATCTTTGCAATTTCTACTTTATCTCTTTATTTGTGAGAATTACTTTCCAATAAGTATGGTATGGTAAACACAAAGATCCTACCCCAAGAAAAGAGATTGGGAAAAATCACAGACTCAGGAACTACAATGTAAGTATGTATCTACATATCAGGATCCAATTCCTACAAATAAAATAATTCTAATGCTGTTATATTGTTTCATTTTGGTGGTGGACAAGTGAATAACATATATTCAATATTAAAAGTGCATATTTTAATGTAAAGCTCCATAGCTTCCATTTGAGATGTAATCTAACTGTGTAGAAGTGTACTGGATCACATGGACTTTGAGTATGGTTTATTTTGGTTTGTGATATTTTGATTTGCAAGTTTTTATGTTAAAGTTCGTAAGTTTACATCTTTAAATGAATATGCATATAAATTACAGTTACATTTAAGAAATTAAACAGCACTGAAAGTTACAGTTATATAAGGAGTCAATAACGTCATTTAATTAGCACAAAGTTATATTTCTACATAGATGAAATGGGGGAAAATGATATTAATCTTCTACTGATGGTAGCTCCCAGAAAGTTGTTCCATAAAGTGATTTTCTATACTCAGAAACAGACTAGTTGAGTTCTATGCTGACTCAAGAGACAGACACAAAAACAACCAGAAATAAATACATGCATAGCAACTCAAAATACTACTTGAAAATTGATTTATGTTTAGTGAGGTCCACTTTTAACTACAGTCTAATACCAAAGAGTAGCATAAAAATAACTGGCCATCTCTCCTAAAAGATATAAATTATATAATAATCAAAATTATATGAATTAAATGGATTAGAGATTTCAATATATAAAAGTTGAACCAAATTAGAAGAAAACACGGGAGAATCCCTTTACACATTAGTGTGTGAAAAACCTCTTTATTTGTGACTCAAAATCTAAACTTCCACTAGATGAAAAGAAGCCTTCAGATCAGTATTTCTTGTGAATATGAATTCAATATCCTCAAGAAAATGGAAAATTTAAATTCAATAGTTATAAAACTCAATTACTGAGCCCAAACCAAGTAAGATTTCTCTTAGTTGTGTGGTTCAACACTCAAAACTTAGTGAGCATAACCCATTACATAGGTAAGGAGTGAAAACAAGACACATAATCCTATTAGTAGGCATAGAGAAAGCGTTTAGGAAAGTCAACATTCACTCATGATTTTTGAAAAGAAAATTACCTTGAACTATAAACTTTTATTTTTTTAAAGTCCACGAAACTGGACAGTCATTGAAGCACATAGTGGTGAGACATGAGCCGCTTTCACCCTAAGGTCAGCCAAGTGAATGGATTTCAACTGACCACTGCTTATCAAGAGAATAATGGGAGCCTTAACTAACACAGTAAGAAAACAAGGCAAAGGAAGATGGAGGAAGAAGAGGAAGAGGAGGAAGAGGAGGAGGAGAAAGAAGAAGAGAAGGAAGAAGAGGGATAATAATAATAAGTATCTTTCTTCATAGGTTATAATGAAAGTCTAAGAAAAAGTCCAAAAATAACAATAACAAAAGTCCCTCACCTAATAATTAATTATTATGTATGGCTGCAGTGTGTAAGATTTATACACAAAAGTTAATTCTTTCTTATGTAACATCAATGAATAAGTTGAATTTGAAATTAATCATACAAAATAATTTTTATTATCACCAAGATGCAAAGCCTGAATCTAAATCTAACAAATGTACAAGGCTGTTATGAGGAAAGAGTATGAAACTAATGAAGGCACCAAAGGAAACTAACTGGAAGGCTAATTCCCATTCACAGGTAGGCAGACTTGATAGTGTCAGGATGTCAGGTCTCCCTTATTTGATCTTTCTGATTAAAAGCAACCTCACTCAAAATTATAACGCATTGTTTTCTCAACATCAACAAACCAATTTTATTATACAGAAAAACAAAAGAACAGGTCAGGAAAGGAACAATGTTGGAGGACTGACACTACTCACCATCAATGTTTATGGCTACAATAATCAGGAGACTGAAATTAATGAACGAGGTAGGCAAGCAGTTCAGTGCAGTAGAGAGCCCAGAAAGACATCTAGAGAAGTAATCTCAACTGATCTTTCACAAAGACACAAAGCCAGAGAAGAGAGTACTTATAGCAAATGGTACTAGGACATCTGGAAATGCATGAGAAAAATATATGTGCCTAGACAAATATCTTACATTCATTATAACTATTATAAATATTAACTCAAAATAGATCACAAGTCCATATGTGAAAAGCAAAACTATGACTCTCCTAAGAAAAAAAAATTATATGGACTGTATTTGATGATTTTAGGTTGATATAAGAACAAAGGTATAAAATGAAAAGAAAAATAGAGGTGCTAGATTTATTTAAATTAAAATCTTCTACAATGTGAAAGTATCAACAGAATGAGAAGATGCTCTATAGACTGGGGGAAAATACAGTCAATGACACAATTGATAAGAAACTAGTATCCAATATATACAAAGGACTCTAAGAATTCAAAATAAGAAAATGAACAACCGAATTTTAAAATGAGTCAATGATCTTTGCAGTTGTCTCACCAAAGATGCAACTAAAATATTGCATAGGCCATGTAATCCTATTATAATGATGTAAACCAAAGTAGATGTAGATGCTACTTCAAACCTGCTAAAATGGACCAGATACAGAACGCTGACAGAGTCCAAATCCTGGCAAGGACAGAGTACAGTAGGAACCCTCATTTTCTGTCAATGGTAAGAAAACGTGGTAGAGATAATTTATCAAACAGAGCGTTTGAAATCTCTGTAGAGAGACTGTCATCATATAATCCAGAAATTTCACTTCCAGTATTTACTCAGAGTTAAAAACTTATGTCCCAAGTAATACCTGTACAACTGTGTTTTCTATTTTATGATGTCCTTCAGTAGGTGAAGCATAAAGTATGGTACATCCTGAGATGTAGCATTATTACTCAACACTAAAAAGAAAGTAGCTACCAAACCACAGAAAGACATGCAGAAAACAAGATGAATTTTATCATGTGAGAGAGCCAATCTGGAAAAGATTCTGTCACTCCTACAGTATGACTTCTGTAAAAGGCTAAGCTATGAAAAGGGTGTGATCAGCAGTTCTCTGAGATCAGCCAGCAAGTGAAGCATAAATTTCCAAAGCACAAAGGACTCTTGGGAAACAGATGCTACAGTGATGGATACATTACATTATAAATTGATCCGAGCCTACAGAATGTACAGCACCAACAGCGAAGTCTTTTATAAGCTAAGGACTCTGGAGCATAATGACACATCAATGTCGGTTCATCCATTTGAACAAATGTGCCATTAGAGTAAGGGTGTAGAAAATATAATAGGCTGTGCATATGTGGAAGCAAGAAGCTTATGGAAACTCTATCTCACACTCAAGATCAATGTTATAATAGATTCAAAACATCTCTAAAAAAAAATACTCTATTAAAATATCAACAGGCTGACAAGAAAGCTTAGCCATCCATTATGGTACGACCTCCCAAGCCTGATCACCTGAGTCCAAACAGAAGCAGAGGCGCAACTCTAGAAATGTGTTTCCTGATCTACACCACATACAGATGCATACACATGCATACATGCATACAGGCATACACACAAATAATAATCATGGCAATGTTATTAATGTAAATAACAAATACTTTTTAAAAATAAAGATTCATAAATGACCTTAAGAATAAACTTGGTACGTTGAAAGGGTGGCTCATCAGTTAAGAATTTATACTGTTCTTGCAGAGGTACTGAGGTCATTTCCCAAGACCTATGTGTCAGGCGACTCACCTAGCTTAACTCCAGCTCCAGGATATCTGATCTGACACACTCATGCAGACTCCATAAGCACTCCACTCATGTACATACATACACACACACACACACACACACACACACACACACAAACAATTGATAAAACAAGTAAAACTGGAATTTTTTCCCTTTTATTGTTAACGGATTTTTTTTCTTCACATAATATATACCGATTTTGGTTTCTCTTCCCTCCACTCCTCCCAGCTTCTCCCTGTCTCCCTTCTACTCTAATCCACTCCTTTCTTGTCTCCTTCTGCAGCCTCGCCTCTCTCCCTGGTCCCTATCTCCAATGAAAAACACAGATCTTTCCTTCCAACATTTGTTCCTCCAATTCATCCCTTTTTCCCAGTTCCTAACTCCAGCAGCATTCCCTGGGAAACCCTTAGGCCACCCAGAGCAGAGAAGTAGGCAGTCTGACTGCAGATCTTCACATCTTCCTCCTCTCCTCCATATCCAATCCTCTAGTCTCATCCTGATCTCTATAGCAGATTAGTAGTTGTGGCTGCCCCTTCATGTCTGCCCTCATTCCTGGGAACTAGATTGGTCTTAGTGGAACACCCTACTTTCTTCCCACTTGTGGATCCTCTCACTCCTTCTAACCCATCCCCATTCCTAAAAATTAGTTCCCGAGACCTAGGAATGCATTTTATCTGGAAACCCCAATGGCCACACCTACCAGGACCCTAGAAGGATTTCCTACCAGGCAACACATAGCTACAAAACTGACTTAAGAACTGGAGAGGGCAACGGAAACCAAGGAACACAACACCCACCTAACACAGATATCAGCACCTAGAATCACAATCGTCCCAATGCTTAGATGCCAGTGTAAAAACAGAATAAACAACAGCCAGGGCCATATGTCTCTGCTATAGCTCAGCAATTCTACCACAGCAGACACTGAGTATTGTGACAGACCTAAAGCATCAGACAAAGACCTTAAAAACTGAAAAAATTTTGCATGACAAAAAAATATGCCCTAGGAAAATATGAGAAGACTAATCAGAAAATTGATAGTAGCAATTTGTAGTCTAAAGAACTAATATCTAAACACAAGGAGACGTCTAGAAACTCATATAAGCCTGACTCAAGAACCATTAATAAAATGAATAGAAGAGACATTTCTGGTTAGTGAACCTCAAACTAAGTAAAAAAGGCCTAATCATGTGTAAGACAGCCCAGTGAGCTATTCCATTTATTTGGAAGCATACACTGTTACCTCAGAAACAGTGAGCAATTTTGTAGTCAATGTATATGTCCTTGGTATCAAGAATTACCCTTACCTGGCAACAATAAAATGTTTAAATACATGTAAAAGTATTTACATTATTATAATTGTTAATAAAAATGGAAATGGTGTAATATTTCTAACTGGAGACAAATTAAGATAGATATACCTCATTCAAATATGTTACCATATTAATTACACAAAATGGATACAAGAATACCCTGTGTTTGGATATGAGATACTTTCAAAACATCTTGGAAAAGCAACTTAGCATGATACATAAAAGAGGGCTTGCTTCAGATGGGAGTATGAGTGTTTGCTTTACATGCTGAGAAAAACTGAGGAAGACATGGTGTTAGAAACTGGACAAGTAGAAAATATGGGAGAAAGGGTTTTCAACTTACAGTGCCTTATTAATTTGGGCATTTAAAGTCAGACATCATTATTATCTACTCAAAATTTATTAATATAGACTTAAAATAGACTGTCAGTCTTAAGAGTTTCTATTGATGTTACAAAAACACCATGACCAAAGCATTTTTTAGTGAGGAAAGGGTCAATCTTAGGTTACAACCATGAGGTCACACTATCAATAAGGGAAGTTGGGGCAGGACTCAAGCAGGGCAGGAATCTGGAGGCAGAACTGAAACAAAGACCATAGAAGTTTACTGCTTACTGGTTTGTTCCCCATGACTTGCCCAGCCTGCTTTCTTATAGTGCCCAGGACCACCAACCCACAGGCTGCTCCACACAGAGTTGGGCCCTCCCACATACGTTAGCAATCAAGAAAATGCACCACAGGATGGCCTGGTAGGGACATTTTCTAAGCTAAAGTTTCCTTCTTCCAAAATGACTCTAGCTGTGTCAAGTTGACATAAAACTAGCCAGCACACTATAACAGCAATTTTGCACATTTTAAAACTCAGAACGATTTTGATCAATCACAGCTACCTTAAGCTTATACAGCATGAATACTTGGGCACAAATTAACTGACTTTCACAAATCAGTTTTCCTTTCAGGAGGATTAATTTAGATGTATTGTATGTGATGATTTGAAAAGGTTTGACCCCCATTAACTCAGGTGCTTGAATATTTGGGCCACAGGGAATGGAAGTGAGGAGGTACCACTAGGAAGTGTGGACTTGTTGGGTGTCACTGTGTGGGTGGGCTTTGGGGTCTCCTAGGCTTAAGCTCTGCTCAGTTGTAGAATTTGAATCTCCTCCTAGCTACCTGCAGGGAACAGTTTCCTCCTGGCAGCCTTCTGTTCAAGATATACAACTCCTCCAGTAACCATGACTGCCTGAATGCTGCTTTGCCTCCTGCCATAATGATAATGGGTTAAACCTCTATAAGCCAGCACCACGTAAATATTTTCCTTTATAAGAGTTGCCTTGGTCATGATGTCTCCTCACAGCAATAAAACCCTAAGACACTGTATTATTATTACTATTACTATTATTTACATTTTAAGCATGAGGACTTCAAAGAAACTTAGATCAAAGGAACAAAATAAAAACCTTAGTAATCATCTGTTCACATCATTCTAAACAATGTATGTATATGTACTTCACTGGGTCTTCATATTGTTTGGTTTTTGATACAGTCTCGTGTGTCCCAGGCTGGCTTCAACTTACTACATGGCCTAGGCTGGCTTCAAACTAGGTATATAACTCATACTGGTCTGAAACTCCAGATTTTCCTGCCTGTCTTCCAAGTGTTTGATTATAGGCACACACCACCACATCCATTGACAATAATCAATATATTAATCTTATGAAATCTATAACAAGTAACCTCTCAGAATTCATAGCCCACTGTGCATGAACACATGAACACACACACATACACACACACACACTGGGGGGAGGGAGGGAGGGAGGGAGGGAGGGAGGGAGGGAGGGAGGGAGGGAGGGAGAGAGGGAGGGAGAGGGAGAGAGAGAAGTGCAGACAAAGACAGAGACAGAGAGATTGGTTGATTGATTGATTGATGAATAGACTGGACTGATTCACATTTTGGATACTTATAAAACAGTGACTATCTACCCTATGACTTTGTAGTACAACCTATTTCTAGTTCTGAACTTTCTAGGAAAAAAACATACTAGAAGTTAGTTTCTTAACAAGGCAATTTAAGAATCTAAACACAGGCACTGGCTTGGGAGTCTTCTCTTTCCTAAAATGAAAGTTCCTGGTTTCTCCAATATCTAGACACTCTTCCATGTATTCACTGTGGTTTCCCATGAAATAAAAATGTTAACTGTAACTAAGTGCATTTAAATTCATGGAAAGCTGCAAGATGAAGCAAATAGAGTGTATTACAATAGCAACGTCCTCTCTGTATACACTGGTAGAGTCTTCAGATTCCTCCTAGGATAGAGTGGCCAACACAGAAAGGAGTGGGAGAGCAGCTTCCCACACTGCAAGCACTCCTCGTGTATTAATTCAACCTAAAAGATAATTAACTCTTGGCACCCGAATCAACTGACTCACTTCATGCTTATCATCAACAATAACTTCAACAACCTTCTTCCTTGCCCTTCATTAAGCCCTGCTTCATCTTTCTAAATTCATTTAGTTTACTGCTACAGTTAAGACTTTTTTTCACTTCTGATTCCTTTACCTCCTATCTTCAAAGCTCTATTAATTTGCTATACCCACTATAAGACATTATTCACAGTCTTTATCAGACTAGTATGAACTACTTAGTAATTCAAAATTAAGAATTCTGAATCTCCCATTATAAATTTATGCTGATATACAGCATCAATCAATATTTTGGGGGTCAGTTGATTTATTGTTCAACTGTGTTTTAATTTTCCCCATATTTTATCCCCAGGCTTTTGTTTTCACCATGAATAAATAAAACACTTCTTTTGAATATAAATAAATATCTAATATTATCTACTGGGAATTTAGAACAAACTTTTATATAAAAATTAATTACAGATGATTAAATAGAACATACATATCCTTGAAAATGTGTAAACATAGTCAAGATACCAAGCTTATAAAAATACTTCAAATATTGACAGTAAAGGCTAAATTTTATAGATCCAGACTGGCTGTGATCATAGTGTATCTAAAATAACGATTGCACTGAAGAAAACAAAATCTAGATTTTAAAGATGTTCTGTAAGTCTGTGGTTTTTTTTTTTTTTTCACATTCAAATTCGATTCTAGACTTCTCATTTTAAATCATGAATTAACTGAAGACATATGTCAGGATTCTTCTAGACAAGAGACCAGCCAATGCGCCACAAAGAACTCAGTAACCACTACTGTGTGGAGCCCACCTTGGCCTGCAGATCTTGTCACCAGGCTTATAATTAAGCATTTACATGACATCTGATGAACAAAGGTGGGGACAGATTCCATAGCAAAGCAGCAGGTGACTAGTGGGTAGAGCATCTGTAGGACTGGAGACAATGTTTTCTAGGAGCACGATTCTTTCCTCCAGGCACTGGTGTTCATGCAGATGCATAGGGCATAGGCACTATGCTCATCACACACAGAAAGATGAAAAAACATGAGAGAGAAAGTAGTATGGACCAGTAGTTGACAAACAAAATGTACAATATTGGCACTTTCCACACTCTAAAGCAAAAAGCCATCCTCAGAGATCTGTCCAGGACTTTCACATGGGAGACTTCAGCATCAATCGCATCCTGTTCTTTAAAGTCTCTTGTTGTCTTTCCTGTGCACAGTGCACAGATGCAGGCTAAGCTTTGGTTTTGGATAATTTTAGTCTTCAGGGCTTTTGGATTAAGACTGCTTAACTGTAACGTCTATGCAATGCTCTAAAAATCAGGAAGAAAATATGAAAGCTGGAACATTTCTGATCACAAGCCTCTCAAAACGGGGATATGCAACCTGTCCTTGAAATAGTGACTATACCCATCAGCAACTACAAATACTAGATTTATTGTGTGGCCAGTGAGATATAAGAGGTTATATGTAGGACCTCCAGGAAGCCACAAGGGATTGCTGCAGTGAACACTTCCGGTTTTCTTTCTCTGCTGGCTAATGTTTGATATGACAATGGAAGCTATCACATTGACTATGAAGACTGTGAAATAGCAGAATCAGCAAAAATGGCATCCACCCATGGGGAACAGCAATGCCATTCCAGACAGCTCACCTCTCAACTTCCATTAAGGAAACATTAACAGCCACATATACACAGCTTTTATCTTGGCTTTATTTGTAATGCGTAGCAACTGGTAGTTAATCTAAATCAATTATATATATAAAAAAATAAAAAACTCAAGGAAGTACAAAACCAGGGGGAAAACATTAGAGTACCCAGTTAGCCTAATATTTCCTGTGAGGTTATTCTAAAATAAAATATTTTTTCATATTTCTGCAATAAAAGTTCATCATTCAGTGAGCTCGCCCCGATGAACAGTGAACATCTAAATATAAGTGCCTGAGGTAGACTGAAAATAACATTATTTTGCCAAATTGAATTGTTATTATCTCACAGTATTGAGAGGGAGATTAAAAGCCCCAAATGTACAATAGCAATTTAACATATCTTATAATAAATGGCATATAGACTAATGAGTACAGAATCAAAAATCCTACTGCACTACAGACAAATGGACCCTAGGCAAAGCTAACTCAGCCACAGAGGGAATGGCTTTCACCCACGTTCTTGTCAGAATGCAAACCTCAGAAAAAGCACACGCCATTATGGTGCTGCCTTTGGTGTCGACGTGGGAGGCAGGTGAAAAATGAGACCTCAGTGTGAAGTCCAAGGATTTCACTCCCGGAGTGCATCAGGAACAGACCCCAAATGCCTTGTTTGTATTCCTTTTGCTCCTTATGGAGTAATAACAAAAATTATATATACTCAAAGGCATTCATGATAGGATATTTTACCACCATTTGCCCTTTTGGGAACAGGTTCATACACTGTAAATTAGTTGCTACAATTAAGCTAATTAACACGTTCACTACTTCCTAGTTATCCTGTGTGGGTAAGTGCGTATGCATGTGTAAGACTGTCTGTGGTGAGATTACTTAAGATGTCTTTGCATATTAGATTTTAAATATTTAATATGGTATTATTAATTGTGGTTGTCAGACTGAAAATAATATCTCTAGAACTTTTCATTCTGTGTAAGTGAAACTTTGTACCTTAAGCAATAAGCTTTATTCATTTCTTTAAAACTACCATGGTGTATTTTTACAAATGATCAAATTAACCTCAAAGTGGTTAAGTATCTTTCTGAGTCTGAACATAAAACATTGACATAATTTTATTCTCTTTACTTCATGGTGCAGATTAAACTAGAGAGTGTGTTCTTTTTTCATGTGTTCTAAAGAGCTACATGTGTTTTACTTATTATTCAAAACCCCTAGTAGACCAAAGGCTG
Organism: Arvicanthis niloticus; assembly: GCF_011762505.2. Lineage (NCBI taxonomy): Eukaryota > Metazoa > Chordata > Mammalia > Rodentia > Muridae > Arvicanthis > Arvicanthis niloticus. The sequence goes on along the minus strand of NC_047672.1, from coordinate 38,761,808 downwards.
GTTTGTGGTAAAAATGTGTGTAGTGGCTGGTTTTGTGTGCCAACTTGACACAAGCTGGAGTTATCACAAAGAAAGGAGTCTCCCTTGAGGAAAGACCTCTATGAGATCCAGCTGTAAGGCATTTTCTCAATTAGTGATCAAGGAGAGAAGGTCTAGCTGATTGTGGGTGGTGCCATCCCTTGGGTTCTATAAGAAAGCAAGCTGAGCAAGCCAGGGGAGAAGCAAGGCAGTAAGCAGCACCCCTCCATGGCCTCTGCATCAGCTCCTGCTTCCAAGTTCCTGCCCTGTGTGAGTTCCTTTCCTGATTTCCTTTGGTGATGAACAGCAATGTGTAAGTTTAAGCTGAATAAATCCTCTTCTCCCTATCTTGCTTCTTGGTTATGATGCCTTGTGCAAAAATAGAAACCTTGACTAAGACAATGTGGCTTTAGCACTTTGCTTTAAAACTGACTAAAATAATGTTTGTCACGTAACGCGTTCTCAATATTTCCCTTTTAATAAATTCACTAAGAAATAGAGAAGTAGCATGCTAAAACCACTATTCCTTTGTAGGATGGTCACGTCCTCTATTTTCATATCTGAATCTCCACCCACTTGCACCCAGAAAAAAAGTAAAATTAACTCAACAACCACAAAGGATCAGAAAACAATCCAGCCAAGATAATACTGTTTCATCACTTAGTCAGTTTATATATTAGGGAAAGGTAATGGTGTCTTCTACTAAGGTTATTCCCTTTCAATTTATATCTAGATCCCCTACAAGTTATATGGCATTAGTAGGGCTCATTAATGTCACTTCAGCAACTACAAAAACAACAGGGGAAATAATAGAATCTTAGAACCATGCCAAAGAACAGTTAATAGATGGATGCGGCACTGTGCTACTCACCCTGGTAAACCATGGATATTTACCAATTGGTCAGTCCAAGTTCATATATGTTCTATATTTGAAATCCATCCCTAATTCTGATACCACAGGAATATATATATATATATATATATATATATATGAATGAACACATAACTAAAATCTTCATTAGTTATGTGCAGAAAATGGATACTAAGGTTAAAATAAATTAAGATAACCTTTACCTGTTTCTTTGAATGTGTTTTAACAAGGACCCTAGAATGGTTCTCAACCTGTAGGTCATAAGTCCCTTGGGGGGAATCAAATAACCCTTTCACGGAGGTTGCCGAAGACTGTAAGAAACACAAGTATTTACATTACAATTCATAACAGTAAAAGTTTACAGTTATAAAGTAGCAGCAAAATAATTATATGATTGGGGGTCCACAACATGAAGATCTGTATTAAAAGGTTGCAGCATTAGCAAGGTTGAGAACCACTGCCTTAGAATAAAAGATGAATGGGATCGTGCTGTCCCATGCAAATCAGATATGACCTGAATCACAGAGGGAGACAGCACTGAATATAAGCTTAGGGCAAAGTTGTGAGATACGGCTCATTGTGTAGAAATTGGAGTCTGCTCTCCATATCCATAAGTTCCACCTCTACACTTAACCCCCTGCAGACAGAAAATATCCAGGAAAAACAATTGTTCCAGGACTGAACTCAGGCAGATTTTTCTTGACATTATTCCCTAAACAATAGAATATATCAACTATTTTCATTGCATTTATATTGTATTAAGTACTCTGAATTATCTTCAGGTAACTTTATACATGCAAGAGGTGTGTATGTTATATGCAAATACTATGATGGTTGGCATAAGATAATTGAGCATAATAAGATATTGATATCTGTATGGGAGATCCTGAGTTATAGCTCTGGAATGCAGAGAGAAAAACGACTGTTTACCTGGCCATTTTGCCTCAGTGTTGGACAGTGAGGTAGGTATAGTTGCACACATATATTGCCTCTTGTATCCTGAACTAGAAGACACACTGATAGACTATAGTAGAAATCAGATCTCAGCACTATAACTCTAATCTTGGCCTCTGTATTCTAAGTACACAATTACGACTCCACTCCTCCCTTCTCATGCTGCTGGCAGTTCTAATTTGACTCTGGGTCTTCATTCAGCTGCATCTTTAAAAAAAAAAAAAAGATAATCAAGTTAAATGCTAAGAAGTTATTCAACAAGGCTCTCTTATGTCCCTGAAGGAGATGATAAGTAGATAAGAGAGAAAGCTGGCAAAGCTTATTGGTCATTATCTTCTCAACATCTGCTTTAGAATCCTCTTATTCATTGACAGCATCTATTTGACTGCCCCCACCACCCCAGTGAAAAGGATGGTAAAAATAGCCTTCAATCATCTCTACCAATAACATAAGCTCATCAAAACCAAATCAAACCAATTATCATAAAGAATGCCCTGAACATCTTTTTTGCTGTAACCAGCAGTTCAAAGATGACTGCAGTAACAGAGAAATATGAGTTCTCAAAGATATCCCAAGAAGTTCTTACTGCAATTGAGTCACATTTAATCCTGTCCACCCATGCAAGAAGACCTAACTGAATCAAAGAGGCTATGTATGCAAGCCACTCCTTCCAGAAGTTACAACACTTGCTGTACCATCTTACTCTCCTATAACATGGGCACGGCATGTTATGAGCCATTTAACAACTTACAGTCAATGTTTCTAACAGGCTGTATCAAGAATGGGGACTCAGCTTTAAAAATAAGTGACCTCCCTTTTCCCCCTCATCAGATGTATGACTTAACAACTGGTAATGGCAACTAATGCTTACAGAACACTTACTACATTCTGAACACATTTCTGACCTATTTTTCATGGATTATTTTAATATGAGTGGCTCCATATAAGGCAGAATCCTTACTTTTCATTCATTCATTCATTCATTCATTTATATACTTATTTATTAGATATTTTCTTCACTTACATTTCAATGTTATCCCCTTTCCCGGTTCATTATCCCAGAAACCCCCTATTCTATCCCCTACCCCTGCTTTCATGAGGGTTTTCCCCCACCCACCTCCCTGCCCTGGTATTCCCCTACACTGGGGCATCGAGCGTTCATAGGATCAAGGGCCTCTCCTCCCATTGATGTCCAACAAGGCCATCCACTGATACATATGCAGCTGGAGCCATGGGTCACTCCGTGTGTACTCTTTAGTTGGTGGTTTAGTCCCTGGGAGCTCTGGCATGGGGGAGGGTTCTGGTTAGTTGATATTGTTGTTCTTCCTATGGGGTTGCAAACCCCTTCAGCTCCTTCAGTCCTTTCTCTAACTCCTCCATTGGGGACCCTGTGCTCAGTCCAATGGTTGGCTGCGAGCATCCGCCTCTGTATTTGTCTGGCAGAGCCTCTCAGGAGGCAGCTATATTAGACTCCTGTTATCATGTACTTCTTGGCATCAGCAATAGTGTCTGAGTTTGGTGTCTGTATAAGGGATAGATCCCCAGGTGGGACAGTCTCTATATGGCCTTTCCTTCAGTCTCTGCTGCACACTTTGTTTCTGTATTTGCTCCTGTGAATATTTTGATCCCCCTTCTAAGAAGGACCCAAGCATCCACACTTTGGTCTTCCTTCTTCTTGAGGTTCATGTGGTCTGTGAGTTGTATCTTGGGTATTGTGAGCTTTTGGGCTAATATCCAATTATCAGTGAGTGCATACCATGTGTGTTCTTTTGTGATTAGGCTACCTCACTCAGTATAATATTTTCTAGTTCCATCCATTTGCCTAAGAATTTCTCGAATTCATGGTTTTTAATAGCTGAGTAATATTCTATTGTGTAAATGTACCACATTTTCTGTATCCATTCTTCTGTTGAAGGACATCTGGGTTCTTTCCAGCTTCTGACTATTATCTTTCCTTTTCAAACGAGGAAGTTAGGATTACAAAACAGTGGACCAGTTTTCAGGTTTCATGGACCTAGCCAGGTATATCTAACATATTCGTACCCACTGCCTAGAGTTTTCTATGGAGCTTCTCAAATCACACTCTGTAGAGCTTAATGCACAGGAACACCTAAGTCCAACACGGCCCATCCTGTGCTAGGAAGTGAAGATGTGTCATTCCCCTTTAAGCCTCAAGGCACCATCCCATCATGCATTTGTGGCATTCTAGTTTTTCACCATCTATAACTTCTTCCTAGAATTACCTTTTACACTTTATAACACAATTCTGACAAAACTTCCAAGAAATTCACTTCTGCCTTAAGACACCAATCTTAAGACATCTTGTCTTTTGTGCTATGTCTGCACTACATGTATGCTTATGTTACTTTCTCCTGTCTAGGGTGTAGGATCGTTAAATACAAACACCCCTTATCTCTCTACTCCCACACTAAGTCTGGTGTTTGCTATTATCAATTCCTCTACAATAGAAGAAAGCCCACTATTCACTATTACTTTCCAGGAGAGGATGTTGTAGTATGTGAGTGGGATGGAGAGTGCAGGCAAAGTCTCAGAAAAGAATTCTAAGATAACTCATGTGTTGTCCAAATATACTCATGGCTAGAGTCTACCAAGTATAGAGAAACACTGAAGGATTATTTTATAAAACTGTGGCTGAGTAGCTCTACTTTGCAGATGATGTTGGTTTCAGGCAGGAAGAACTCTGTGCCTCGGTACCATCTGCTATTTCATGGCAAGGCTCCCTATGATGAAGTCTTATTTGCAAGACATAGAGGTTTTGTAGTCATCACAAAACACTCAGCAGAAACACTCAGCAGAAGCAGACAACTGTGTACCAATCTAAAACCTAGACATGCTGACCAACTGGCAACCTCTTCCCATAGAAAGAAACAAGCAGTTTCTTACGGTGGACTTAGAAACAAAATTCATTATAAATTAACTCTCAGAAATAATAAAAAATTTTGCTCTTTCTAAACTATGTAGATTATCACAGATGAACAATGGCTTTCTGTAAGGAAGAGAAAGGGGATGAGGAAAGTAAGGAGCTCCAAACATTTTATTTCTGACCATTCCTCTGACAAGAGAAGCAGCAGAATATCAACACGATCATGAAGTTGTATCTTACTCTAAACTTTGACTGAACATGATAGAACTTTAACTTATAATGACCAGTTTCAATGAGGGAGACAGTATCACACATCTCAAGAATAACCAAAGCAAAAGGCCTCAGGAGTCGGCTCATTCAGATGCAATAGAAAATCATCAAGGAACAGGACTTTGTCCTTTAGTAAAGCACTCCTTAAGAAATATAGATGGAACTGACACAAAACAGCACCCTCATAGAAGTACTAAAGATTGAAGAAAACTATTTTATACATATATATGTATATATAAATATATGCACATGTGTGTATATGTATATATGTATGTATATTTGTATATTTGTGTATATGTGTATATATATACACACATATGTGTATATATACATATATATGTGTATATGTGTGTATATATGTATATACATATGTATACATATATACACACATATACACAAATATACATACATATACATACACACACATATACACAAACACAAATACAAAAAGCCAGAGAAAAAGAGAGCTAGAGAATTAGAGCAAGAATGAGAGTGAGAAAGAGAGACAGAGAGATGAAGCATTTCCAAAATGGACCTATCTTCTCTCAGATGTGGCCTGACATACCACTGACCATAACTGAGAATGTTCCCTAATGAAACCAATGGGGTAATGGAAATGGAACACCGTTACTGACCAATCAGCTGACATACTTAGCAGTCTCCCCTCGGCACAGGTAGTAATAGGGTCTAATGTCTAAATGACACCCAGGATCTGTTAAAGGGTGGGAGGTGGCGAGAACAGTGACTACTGGGAGGCAGCTCTGCTTCTCAGATGTGACTCTCCTATAAAGAAGCTTGAGCTGGCCAACCAGTCACCAGCAATCAGGCTTTCAAAGGCCTACCTGAATATTTCCCTAACAAATAATAAGAGTCTGGTTGGTGCTCAAAATAGAAAATTTAGCAGCAAAACTTTTGAAATAACTTATTCAAATTAATTTAAATTTTACTGATGAATTACCACATTTATATCCATAAATTCATGGATAAAATGCAAGTTACCATTCCTTTAATGAAAAAATTTTCACATTTGCTTTTTTCTTTTTATCAATGTTTTAGTCAGAAAGTATGCAGTGAGGTCTCTTAGACCTCACTGCAAACAGGTTGAAAATATTAGCAAACTCAAAGGTTCATAAAGAATAAACGGATAAAAACTCTCCTCAGGATGTTTTAACACCTAGAACTGAACACCTAGAGTAGATGATAGAAATATTTACATATTTTCAGATTCCAAAAGTAGGTCTGAATTCATATACAGAACGCTGCTGCTGATATGTAAATTTCTAGCATATCTGTTCACCAAATTAGGTTTTAAAATAAGTAAAAATATATATCTAGCTTCCCCAAGAGAGGGACTAGAGAACTAAAGTTGATTCTGTCAATTACAAAATGAATATTTAAATAACCGACAACCCCCCCCAAATGAAAACTTAAAAAAGTATTTTAAAGTAAAGCCTACTTACTTATAAGCTGAACTCTATGCCATGTATGCTATATCTGGGTGAGAAGCATCATTAGAAGTTAAGAGTTCCAGAAGAATTCGAGTTTAGAGTAAAGATGAGTAAATAACAGGTAAAGGTAAGTATAGATATTTACATTCACTGAAATTAACAAGAGTATGTCTCATATAATATCTATTAAACACGAGGACATACTCATTACTAAATACATACCATATCTTCTGACTAGGCTCCTCTCTTTATCAACATTTCCTCTTTGTTCTTAGAACTGTCCTGCATCTCTGTCTAGCTACTTTGACTGGTAGAATGATACATTAGAGGCCTAGTCACCTTAAGTCCTTCATCTTTCCAGTGCTGTGTAGAAAGAAATCTCATAGGAATTTTCCACAGCAGATCTTGCCATGCTGGGAAAATCTGAAACCCAGGAAGCAAGTGAAAAGCCACCGAGAGGCAGGTGCGACCATCTCTAAAGAAATAAAGAACAAAGGACCAAAGACCAAACCCAGATGACCACAGTTCTCTGAAAAGCCTTTCTGAATGAAGTACTCAGGCTTGGAAAAAGCACCCCCATCACTACTATTTCAGAATTATTAATACAGTGGTCTGAGAAGCTCGAGCTTAAAGTTCCCAAGCGATTCTGATGATCGGTTAGGTTTTGAATTTGCTGAAGAATATGACCACAAGTTAAGAATGTCAGCCAACTAAATAAAAAATAGCGATTAAAGAATAGCTTGGACTGAGTCAGAGAACAAGCCTCCTTGCTCTTCCTCTTGATTATTCATTTTCCAGATGATATTAAATGGTGATAAATACATTTGGTTCAGAGTACAAAACTAAACCATTTATTTATGTACTTACTTAATATACACACATGTGTTCCTGGGTTGATATCTTCTGATTTCCTCAATGCATTTTGATACCAGTTTCTGCAACAGATCTTGCTCATTTATCTGGACAGGTTGGGCTGACTTGTAAGCTAAATGGGGATCCTTCTGTCCCCACCTTTGTACCTCTGAGGTTAGAGGTGGGTCTCGGTGGCATGTTTACAAGGCAAACACTCTATTAACTAGTCAGTCTCCCAGCAAGAAATCCAATTTGTATGTCAAGCTTCCTCTCCCCACTGAAAGTACTTCTTAAGAGTCTGTTATATTCACTCGTAAAACATGAACCTAAAAATTGGCTAATATCTAGAGTGATTTTTTATGAGAAATTATGATGAAGAATAAAGAATATCAACACTGTCACAGGGACTGGGGACAGCACTTGGGAGCCCCTAATGCTTACCACCTATTCCATTAAAGTGGGGAAATAAGCACAGCTGGACACAAGCTGGAAGTTGCTTTCCCTTCAACTCATGTCACCTCCATGGCCAGCATCCTCTCAGCTTGACAGAATATTGGCCAAGGTGGGGGAATCTTTAATATGCCTCTTGCAATAAATTTAAAACAATTCAAATAACCACCGGAAAGGTTTATAGCACAAGTCTCTAAGGACAACAGATAACCACAAGGATGCAGAGAGGTGCCTGCACACCATCACTTGTGGAGAACACAATGCCACTGACATTGGTCTGCTAGAAAGTGTACACTCTTCTTAACACAGAGACCGCTGGATATTGAACGGTGAAAACCTGTGTCCTAAACCTTGGCTGACTGGTCAAAGGTCTACACTGGCTCTATCTGAGCAGTTAGCTACCTATTACATACACAGGACTAAAGCAACTCGTACTCGTACAGAGAGGAGTCCTTGGTCATCCTCCACCAGCATTCAAATGTTACCACCAGTTCCATTCACAGAAGAACACTTGGATTCACAAAGTAGATGTTCAAGAAAACTCAAAAGAGATTCGGGAAGCTAAAACCTGAAAGATAACCTAGGATATAAATAAATAGTACCAAAATTAAAACATAAAAAAGTTTGTGTTCATAGTGGATCTGAAAAATTTCATACTGCAACACACTACTGTAGCAATGGTTTACTTCTTAATTTCTCTTATATAAAGTGTTATTAAGAAACCTTATCCCCATGTTAAAGATACCTATGAGGCAGGTATGGGAGTTCATGTCTGTAATCATACATAGCCTTTGTAAATCTGAGGTTTCAGGGTTACTGCAAATCAAAGGCCAGCCTATGAGCCAGCCTTTGAGCTCCAGGCAAGGCTGGCCAACAGCATGAGACCCCATCTAAGACAAAAACAAAACAAAATATACCTGTTTATATTAAAAAATTATAATGACCTCATTATTTATATGATAAGGAATGAATAACACCTTGATACTTAATGACATTTTCTTAACTGTTATAAATCCCTGAAACATACCTATATGTGTAAAATTTAGTTGCAAGTTAAGGGAGAAAAATAAGTGCAACATACGAAACCATTATGGTTATAAAGATAATTTAGGATCAAAACGTATATTGTAAGGAATTATATGAAGATGATAAAAATCTCCAAATTTAGGAAACTTTTGTACAATCAAAAGCCTTCTATGATGCTTATGACATCTCCCTGATACACATTTCCAACTTTACCCACTAAACTGTCAGGCATTCTACAATGACAAGTTCTGGAGGTAAGAGCCCCTTTCTTGCAAAACATCCTTTACTCGTCAGCCTTTCAACTGCATAGCAATACAACAACAAGTGCATAGTCTATTCCTATGATAGGACATATTGAAAAGAAACTCCTTCTATTACTAGGAATTGAGGGCAGCAAATACAAAATTAGTGAAAAAGACAACAGGGAAGATGCCCTGAGAGATGTAGGAATGAAGATGAATAGGAGTAAGTGATATGATATTGTACCAGCATTCCTATCTCTAAAGGGAGATATGAAGGGAGATATATTAGAAGAGTGGCCTATGATGTTCCAGCAGCCAATCAACTCACTGCGTAGTTCTAGGGCCTTAGCTCAAGGCTAGGGTACTTGCTTAACCCATGCAAGGCCCTGGTCTTAATCCCATTACTACAAAACAAAGACAGAAAAAGGAGCAAAACCACACTAATCTTGAGGTAAAAAGATTTAACAGTGCTCACATATTGCAAAAACACTTTTTATTGAAATGTAATAGGATATGGTTAAATCACAGTTAACTTTTCTAGGAGATTAATCATTGCATCCTGTAAACACTTAGAAGCATGTATTCTTCCATAATGCATTAAGTGTGACATTTCTCTCACATAGTTTTAAAAGAATATGACATCAGCCAACAGCATTCTAACTGTACATAAACGGAAAAAATTTAAAGCTATAGATGACTCAGATTTCAGAGAATTGTTACAATTTAATGTTAATTCAAGCACCCAATAATACAACAATTCAACAAAGATTTATTGTAAATTTACTATAAGCTCAGAACTCTGATAGGAAGACAAAAGAATCATCTAGCTTCAAATATCTGTTGAAACATATTTTGAGAAAAATACATCTTATTTTCTATATTATAAAACAAACTGAGATATGTTAAAGAGTGTTCAAATGTACTTCTGAGTAAAGAAGACAGATTTTTCTCTTTCTGTGATCTTGGTTTGTAAAATGGTACACTTTAGCCAACAGTCAAGGCTGCCAAAAATTTTATGACTAATTTAAAGCCAGCTGAGTTGTATATGTATAAACACACAAATGCTTGCATGCACTCAGGAGACACACATGAACTTGCCTGCCCACCCAATGAGGGGTGCATTTTTATTGGAACATACATTCCCAAACTGTGCTACAAGTTAATACAAAAACCTTGGTTCTTTTAAATTACAAAAATTTAACAAAGTTAAATTATATCTTAATGTTATCTGTCTTTGTAAACTTTCCTAATGAATGAAAAAAAAAGAAACAAAAAAAAAAAGATGGAGGAGGAGCGGGAGGGGGGGGAGGGCAGAGGGGTGGGGGGGAGGAGTAGAGGAAGGGGGAGGGGGAGGGAGATTAGGGGAGATACTCCCTGATTTACCAACTCAGAAAAAGAATGTGCAACCCTACACAGACTCTCATCTCTACTGACCTCCTCCAGGCACTTCGTCCAGCTAGTAAGCTTAATTTAGTAATAGTTAATTATCTAATTTTCTGTTGTGTATACACAAATAGTTTGTAAAACAATTGATTTGTCTTTACTTTCACACATTTCTTACTGATCTAGAATATAGCACCGGTTACTAATACTATTATTGTTGTTGTTGCTGCTGCTGCTGTTGTTATTATCATCATTATTTATAGTTATTACAATTTTGCAAGCACTGGGACTCAACCCATATTCAGCTGACTGCCTATTAGGCTGACTGCCAGCCACTGACTGCCATAGTTTGCCTTCATTTTATTTTTATTTTTCCATTTTGAAACAGCATATCAGCAAGTATTCTAGTTCGGCCAAGAACTTGTGTCCCTCTGACCTCAGCCTCCTTAGCTAGGATTATAAGCCTCATATTAAACTCCAACTGTTGCTATTACTTTCCTCTTAATATTTAAATTATCTTATGTGTATGTTTGTTTTGCCTGCCTACATTTACTTCACATGTGTGCAGTGCCCTCAGAGGCCAGAAGATGGCAGCAGATCCATTGGAACTAGAATTATACACAGTCTTGAGGTGCCCTTGTGGTGCTGGGAGTCAAACCAGGGTCCTCTGGAAAAGCATCCAGTAATCTCAAGCACTGAACCTTCTCTCTAGCACTACTATTACATTTTAACTTAATTGTATGAATTTTATCAACTGGTATTTCTTAATTTACCTACTACTGAAAGATCTAATAGTGTTGGAAGAATGCAATTTAAAAGATTAAGCCTAATCTCATGAATGCCTATGCAATGCAAATCTATAAAATTTACTTAACCAAATAAAAGAAAATAATGTGTGTCTTCTAATTTTACAAATAAACTTTTTTGAGTATTGTGTTTTAAAATAGTTTATTCAAAATAAAACATTTTTTGGGTAATTCAAGTTTCTGAATTTATAATCTTCCCAGTCTCCTTTAGAACTTTGTAATTTTACAGACTGTTATACAAAAAAAGCAACTTTTAATTTTTAGTCTATATTGTGTCTACATAATACTAACAAGCGAAGTTTAAAGCAACCCCAAATCTACGAACTTCAGCAATGCTTCCCTGTACCTTAAGGTTAAGCCTTTTCTTCTCATGTGAGCAAGATTAACCCAAGCAAAGGTGCACACATGTGAAGCAAAGGGTGCACCTGGCTCATGTCATCCCATCCTCCACCCACAGTAAATCCCACAGACTCCAAAGGGAAGGTGAAGGCCTTTTATATGTTTATGAATTCATGAATGAATATATTAGATGGATCCCAAGAACTTATGGTTATGCTGTAACTATACTCAACCAAAGCGTCTCACACCTATGGCAAAATTGCCTCTTTTATGAGCTACTTAGTAACATTACAATGTATCCAGGAACCAATGGAACAAAGCTTGCTTGGGGGGGGGGGGAGGAGTATCAGTGATCAAATTTTTCAGTAAATGCAAACTTGCCAGATGACAAAGAGGGGGACTGGTTCAAAAGATTATTAGATCAGGAGAATTTCTATTGCATATTAATGAATCTCCAGATGTTGAAAGCCAATTTTATCTTGAATTAAAATGTAAATCCCTAGCGATTAATGCTTTTAATGGTTGCCAGCCTGGTATTTTGCAGGGAAATAAATTACTGCTAACAGTGGTATGAAACAACTTGGAAATATCTGAGGACATCATATAAACATGCTTTGTTCTGACAGGAATAGGTGAAGACAATAACATGAAAAGCTAATGCTGAAAACACTGTAATTAAAATAGCACATTGTTCTGATCCAAAGAACCCTTACTATGTAGAAGCATGCTTCAATTCCACATTAAATTATGAGAAAATAATGAATATACTAAAATCCAAGTTGCTACTTTCCCATCTGTTCTCAGCTTTTATGTGACGAAATGAGATTGACCATCACTTATTATTGTTCCTGTCACAGCTTAGCAAAGATTCAGGAGAGATTAAAGGTCTGAAGAGTTGGCTCTGCAGCTATGAGTACTTGTCGCTCTTGCAGAGGACCCAGGATCAGTTTCCAACAACTGCTCAACTTACCTCCACTCATAACCCCAGTTCTGGGAGATCTGATACTCTCTTCTTAACCTCTCAGACACAAGACAAGCACATGGGGCACATACAAACATGCATGCAAAACATTCATCTACATAAAATAAAACAAAATAATATATTTTTAAAGAGGTTATGTTTAAGCACAAGTTTGGAACTTACTGGTAGGTGACTTTTCAGTACACTTACAGCATTTTATTTCCATCTTTCCGTTCGGTGGTGGGTAAGTTACTAACTCCCAAAGGAGTCAGAAATCGAGGCTCATGTCTACACTGTCTCAACCCTTGGGAGGTGGTGGCAAGAGATCAGGACCTCAATGTCAGCCTTGGTTGAAGGCTCAATTTAAGGCTAGCCTGGGCTACATGAAACACAAACTAAAAAGTTAACTGAAGGACTGATGATAATGAACACTTTAGAATAAGTAACCCAACATCACAGAGCTTCATGAATGCCTGTAAAATACACAGACAAGAGCAATGGATTTGAGAGAATAATTTAACGTAGGAAAAAAATGCTAAAGCAAAGGTGAATGTTATTTTCTTTTACCACAGGAAAAAATGTGAAACAAAATCTAAATATATAATTAATTTTAATATTGAAAAGTTCAGTTCAATTAAAAAGGACTTAGGAATTGAAATACATACATATTTTTTAGAAGAGTATGAAGTGTTAGATTTAAGCAAGTTAAAGAAAATGAAAAGATGTTGAATTGATAAGCATTTGTAATCTTAATATGTGAATAAATTTTTAAATACTCCGGAGTTTCACCATGACATGACCATATAAGTATTATACAGAAAATGGCTTGAATTATTTCATAAAACTGCCTACAAACACCAGATCCCTTCAGCTTAAGCCCTAAGAGGAGCCAACAGGCACTGTCCTGTTGTACAACCCTGGGGCCATCTTTGCTATTTGCATAAGGACACTCCCTAGTAAGGGCCCTGTGTTCTAAGTGTCTGTGATGAGCTAGTGCTGACAATGGACAAAAGCAACATTTTAAACATCTTTTCAAAGTGCTCAGTAGGACAATAGATGCTAGCACTCCCGAATGCCTATATACACTGGGCACAGTTCAGAACATAGTTCTAGGTCTAGTGATTTCAAATAATCTTTATTATAGCTTTTGTTATAACACTTTGAAAAGTTACTGAATAGCAGCTCATAATGACATTTGAGACATTTGATTGATAGTTGAATTTTGTAAAAACAAAGCAAAATCTACTAGCAATAATTGCATACTTGTGAACTAAGAGAAATGGAGACAAAACTAATGTTATTGATCAAAGGGAATAACAGCATAATTACCACCCCCCTTGATACTGCTTGTATAACATTTTATTCTAAAATGAAGAGAAAGCTGCGGCTGCAGAGTTTAGATTAGTGGGGAAAATGCTTCCTGTGCAAGCAGGAGGACCTAGGTTCCATCCTCAGTACCATACAGAAAAAATAAATAAACAAAAGTCTGTCACAGTAACAAGCACTTATAAACCTGGCACAAAGGAAGCACATTCAGACACCAGGCTACCTGAGTCTGACTGGCCAGCCAGCCAGCCCACTTGTCAAGCCCAAGTGTTACTGAGAGACACTGTCTCAAAAAACAAAACAAAACAAAAAAACCAACAACAACAAAAACCAAGGTAGTAGGCTCCTGAGGATTGACATGACTGTCTCCTAATCTCTACATGCATGAGCATGCATTTATACATACATCCACAGAAACACACAGAAACGCATGCGTATACATGCAAACTCATTTAAAAAATATAGAGTTGTAAAAGGCTCGATGTTTTCCTCTATATGTTTACATAATTCAAACCGAAGATTGAGCAGATGACGCATGAGTCTACCATGCAAGCATGGCCAGAATTTCTAAAATAATTTCATTTTTCCTACCTGAAGCTCCACGTATACTTAAAAAAAGCCAACATCATTTGACAAAATCACCTTCACAATCTAGTCCTTTTTTCCTAGGAAAGTATCAAATCCATTATTAGAAACAAAGCCAAGAAAAGCTAGGCCCTTTATACTTCATTGATAACTTCCTTGTGAATTTTAGATATTATCCTGAATTAAAATTTTAGTTTTTCATATATATGTATGACCATAGTCTTCCCATGAAATTATGTTTTTGTTTTTTTGTTTTTTTGGTTTTTTTTTGTTTTGTTTTTTGTTTTTTGCTGAAAACTGCCAAGCCTTACTCATTTTTATATTGTCTGCAGGTTTCAAATAAATGAGTTTCTCAGTTCTTTTGGGTATTATGCACCCAACTTGTAGAAAGAGGAAGGGGTCAGGCTGAAAATAAAGCAAGCCTCTAAGAAGTTGAGGTAAAAAAGAAAGTAACAGATATGTTGCAATCATTCATACTAGGACAATAACAGTATTTCCACGTGAACTGTGAAACCAGAAATAAACCAAAGCAAAGCCGGCTCTGCCTTAAAGCAAACAGCATGGCTTCAGAGCCCGTGTCAAGCACCAGGGCTGGACGGGAAAACAATATTTTGGGGATGTATCCAAACGATAAAGTTACAAGTTTCATTCAGGTGTAATCTACATGAACTTCAGCGTTTATGCCCCTCAGGACATTAACTGCTGTAGATTAAATGATCTGTACTGCAGATGAAATAGTGAATTAGACACACACAGCAACCCTGAGGAAAGGAGAATTTGCATACGTTAATTGACCTTTCCCTATTCGATTTCCAGAGACAATGCAAAGGACTAGTGAAGGTCGTTCAAATATTTTTCTACCATCAAAGTCTCTGGGGTCAAACTGATAGGAGCACAGCACCAATGCTTCGGAAACAAACCTTCATCAATGACCATGTGTGTCAGAGCAGGAGGGGCAAACACAAATAAGGAAAAGCAGTAGGCGTGGCACATTTTTTAAGTGCATTGGGTTTGCTTGTTTGTTTGTTTGTTCTAATTTAATTACTTTACTTATTCACTTTGCATACTGCTCACTCCCCCCCTCCCAGTCACCCTCTCCCACAAACCTTCCCCAATACCCCCTTCCCCTTCTCCTCTGATGGGTGGGGGGCCCCTGGGTATCCTCTCATCCTGGCACTTCAAGTCTCTGCCAGACTAGGTGTTTCCTGTCCCACTGAGGCCAGATAAAGCAGCCCAGCTAGAAGACCTTCCCACTTGCAGCAAGAGCTTTGGCAAGCCCCACTCAGGTTGTTCAGAACACATGAAGGTCAAGCTACACATCTGCTACATATATGCGGAGAGACCAAGGTCCAGCCTGTGTATGTTCTTTGGGTGGTGGTTCAGACTCTGCAAACTCCAACGGTCCAGGTTAGTTGACTTTGTTGGTTTTTCTGTGGAGTTTCTATTCCCTTCAGGGCCATCGATCTCTGTGTCAGACTGTCCATGTCTCTCCCACTCTCTCAGCATAATCTAAAAATGCTGGGAGAGGTTTATTTCAGAAGAAAAATAAAATTCCATAGGCCCTTAAGGGAAAATAGCCTTTAGGTAGGTAGCTTGAAAGTAGGAAACTCTTGTTTCCTATGAAGCTGAATCAGACCAAAAACATAAAAAATAAGAAATGGTTATTCTCCCTTCTAAACGGAAACATCTGTGGTCTAAGAAGCCTTGACAAAACCCATGTGGGTCTTCTCCTTGTGCTCACTAGTAACTGCAGGCAACTGGTGGAGATCTAGAAGCCAGTGGTAGAACAGAATCATGGCCCATTTATTCAAAAGAAGCACACTCTTGAAAGCAAGGAATGGGCTGTCCGCAGCCTGAAGACAAGATGGAAGCCATCTGTGCGCATGTTAATACACAGGTCAGAGAAGAACTGGAACTCTGCTTTAACAGAAGTAGTTATTCCCTAACTTCTCAAAGGGGCAAATAGAAAACACTGCCAACTTCTTACATTCTGTTAAGCAAATAACCTTGGAATACAGCACAGGTAGTGTTTCTGAACTTTCAGAAACCATTCACTGTTTCAAGAAAATAAATATGTCCTGCAAATTCCTGAAAAAAAAAAAAAAAAAAAACTATGGAAAAGGCTAATTTCATTAGACTATACAGTAATCACGGAGATTTGTGGACAATGTAATGGTTTTAATGGATTAACTAAAAATCATGAAGAAATGGGATGGTGGGGAAACAGAGATCTTTCTGGTCCAGGCCTCTATTAATCCAATTGTCACTATTTCTGAAGAAAGCCACTCATCATCGTAATTTGATTTTAATATTACATTACCCAATTCTACTCAAATCATATGGTAAATGCTTAAATTTTGCTAGCAAAGGAAGGATCAAAATCTAAATAAGATTAATATTTTAAAATAGAAACCAAACTAGAGCTCATTGAATTTTTATTAAACTAACTCAGTCACAATTTTGCATTTATCTTGCTGTGTGCACACATCATATATATGTGTGTGTGTGTGTGTGTGTAGTGAATAGGTATATACCTAAATACACTGATATACATAAACATTATGCACTGTATAATTAGTATATAGTTAGCTATTACTAGCTGGTATATAAAATAAATTATTAAATAGTTTATAATTAACTGACCAAGCTCATGAATAAGCTGTTAGCTTAAGGAAATAAAAGAAAATAAGGAAATCTAATTATATTATATCATAATGTTACTAAAGTTATAATTGCATAAAGATGTATATACACATATTCATATGTAATATTTGTAGATATATTAGACTAATAATGAAGTTTTTGCTTTTAGTAGATCATACTAAAAGCTTATTCATTAAATTTTACTCTATTATCATATCTCACGTATTTTTTAAAAAAAAAATTAGTAAAGGAAAGACCAATGAGAATCAGTAGTATTGCCCTGCATGTATACACAAGGCTATGAATTCCATCCCAAGCACTGTAAAAAGACAGAAAGAACAGTTAAAAAGCCATATGTAACGGCACATATCTATAACTTTTAACTATAGTACTCAGAAAGCCGAAAGAGGAGGCTCATCAAGAGTTATAAGGAAAGAAGGGATAGAGGAAGTTCTGGAAAGGAAGGAGGGAGGGAAGGAGGGAGGGAGAGAAGAAAGGAGGGAGGAAGGAAGGAAGGGAGGGAGGGAGAAAGAGAGGAAGGGAGAGAGGGAGGGAGGAAGGAAGGAGGAAAAAATAAAAGGAAAAAAGTAGCAATGAGATTTTTAAAATGGAGAGAAATAGACAACTGCTATCAACACCATGAGACTCCCGAAAGCCAGAGCCTCATCTGACAACGGAAGAATTAAAAACCAACACTGTTCAGCACCAAAGCATCTTTAAGCCTTCCAGGTCACCAGCTTCCACAATCTGTAATACCATGTGGCCCAGAAACAAATCCAACAAGGGAGTACTACCGTAGGATGTTATAAAACACATGTTTATACTCTTACCCACCTCTTCTTTGCAGGCTACCAATTCACCACTGCTCAGGCAAACACTAAAGACTTCCTCTCTGAGAAAGATAAACATGTCACCTGTGAGGCCCAGCCATAACTGAAGGCGGGACAATAAACAGGAAATGAAAGGAGAAAACAAACAGGTATAATGGAAAGCAATAGAGGCGCCCTCCTCTATTCACCCCGGAACACTGCTGCTGGAGACACACTGATCATCTATCTCTAGCCAGTGTAAAAAACAAACAAGCAAACAAACAAACAAACAAAATTAAATAAACCTCATGGTGGCTTCCCTAGAACAATGCAGCCAGATTCCAAACCAACAAACCTCATCTATGAGTTGATGTTTCCACATAGTGTTTGATCTCCTTATCCTTAAAGACACACATAGGATCAATTAAGCCTGGGAAGTAAGAACAGCCTCTAACACAAAATTTAAAACAAAGGGCAAAACAAATAGAAGAAGGCAATTGAGAAGAAACAGCAGAAGCAGAGAGATCCAAGCAATTTCCTCTACACTGTCCTTGACAGTGTCCACAAGCAAAACCTTGGCTAACATGAAAGATACCAAGCATATCACAAGACAAGAATTCAGAGAATTAAAATAAATGCTATTGAAAATAAGATTAAAACAGGAGGAATAAGGTACACAATGAAAATGTTGAAAAATAAAAGAAACTCTCCCAAAGTAGAGAAAAATAGACAAGAAAAATGTGGGGGGGGGAGGGGATGGGGGGCAGGGGGAGGTATTAAAAGCTGGCAGGAAAACCAGCTGAGAAGGACTTGGGGGTTAGAACTAATTCAGTTACAGCACTGGACAGATACCATTTAGAAATGTGAGCTACCTGTAATCAGAAGAAACAGAAAAAATAGTTTCCCTGAGCTGGAGAGATGGCTCAGCACATAATGTACTACCAGAGGACCCCAGGTCAGACTGCTCTAAGCACCTCCCTTTGGGTCCTCTTATTTGACATTAGTCACCTGCTCATCCCTCCACTCTGCTTTACTCCAGCTGTTTCCACAACTCAGCTGAGGTAGCAATCTTCAAGATGCTTGCTCTGGTCTCTAGAGTTGAAGGACCCCCTCTGTGTTCCCACATATTGCTATCCGTGTACCATTCACAGAAGACAGCACCCCAAATTCCTTGTTTTATCTCTTTCATTTGGAAACAGGGTCTTGATTGGAATGACTCTATCCTATTTATAATTGTATCCTTGGCAACCAGTACAGTAAGCATCATTATATAAACATTTCACTAATAAGTGCATTTGTTCATTAATCTGAGTAGCATTTATTTAGCACCTGCAGGGCACAAGGCATCTTTCTGGGCATCGGAAACATGATGATAAAGAGAGCTGACAGTATGCTTTTACAGAGCTTGCCTTTCTTGAGGAAAAGGGGTAGAGAGACACAAGCAAATCAAGCTGTAACACAAAATTGTCCTGGTTTTCTTTTCAACTGCTGTAATAAATAAACACTGTGACCAAGATCAACTTGGAGAAGAGGGAAGGATTTATTTGCTTTATTTACATTTCCACATTTTCAGGTTGCAAGCTATCTGGTCTTGAAAGAAGTCAGGGCAGAATCTTAAGGCAGGAATCTGGAGGTAGAAACCAGAGCAGAAAACATGGAGGGGTGCTTCTTACTGACTTGGTTCCTCTGGCTTGTTTAGTTACTTTTCTCATACACTCCAGGCTCATCTGTCTAGAGATGGCACCCCCACGGTTGGCCAGGGTATCCTACATCAATTAGAAAGTAGGGAGATGACTCACAGACATGGCCACAAGCCAATCTTATCTGGGCAATTTTTGTATTGAAGTGACTCTTGGTTTCTGTGAGTTGACAGCTGAAGTTAAGTACGACACTGGTGCTTAGTGTCACAAAGCAACATAAATCAAGACAAAGACACAACAAGGGAGAGGAAAAGACAGAACGCTGTTTTACATGGAGAGGTATCTTAAGGAATGCAAGACTAGAGATGTGATTAGGTGACAGAATAAGTCATGCAAATAATGTGGATGAGAAAAACAATCCAGGGAGCGGAAACAGCCTAACAGCAAGGCCCAGAGAAGGGAACAAAGTACTGGGTGCATTCAGCAGGCATGTCATTAAGTAGTTAAATGTTTCCACCAAATCATTCCAACCCTCTAAAACCTTCTTTCCTTCTATTAAACTTAAAAGACTGTACTCCAAAACCAATACCAACATGAAGCTCTTGCTCTGCCTTTCAATTCCTATACCTCTGTGGTCAGGAGGGCACACTTTCTCTCTAAGGCACACAGAGTCACTGCTGAGTGGTGCCTGGATGAATATAATCCAACCAATGGGGTTTTGGTGGATAATTAATACCATTTGGGTGAGAGTGATCTGGGATGTAACATAGTTCAGATACTCCAGACAACGTGTCATTCAGATCTGGTTTTTCAGAAGCCTCACAGTCGTGTCTTAACTTCAGGCAAAAACTCAGGACTCTGTCTGAGTTTCAAAATGCATCTCATTCCATTTAGTCACTTTCGGCTGATGAAAACTGATTAAATGATCGTGGAGAATCTGAGTCACCTTGCATCCCTTGCTGCTGACCTTTTATAAAGCAAGTTAATATATACACCCTAGACGCTGAATGTGGGTAGCAATCAGCCAACACGGTACCTGCGAGACAGGAACGACCACAGGACAGAAGACAGAATCATTCCTGATTTCTCAGCTTCTCTCCTGCTAAAAGCATGGCAGGTGCTCTACTCCCAGCTTCCCGATCTCCTATACTTTAAGTACTTGCAGTCCGTCCTGTAAGATGATGACAGTGATAACCCACTATAGCAAGTCAGGAAATTCAACTTCTCCCTTTGTGATAGAGCAGACTGTTCTCCTTTTTTGGTCAATGTTGACTCCTTTCTGATGACTAACCCAAGAGCTTTGTCAGTATTTCCAACAAACTATCCAGTCTTAGTTCTACACCAGCTGTGTGTTGTGACCCTTTCGGCAAACCTCTATCTCCAAAAATATTTATATTACAGTCCATAACCATAGCAAAATTACAGTTGTGAGGTAGAAACCAAAATAATTTTATGTTCCAGAGTTACCACACCATGAAGAACTGTACTAGAAGATCACAGTATTAAGACTGTTGAGAAACACTGTTCTACACTCTCTATCAGAGGTACTCACCCAACCTAAAATATGACTGGGACCCCAATAAATACTTGAGGAGAACATGGACAATGGGCCATGGGGAGACAGCAAAACCATTAGGAACTCATGAATAGCAAAATGCCCAGGCTCTCTGCAGAAGGACCATGGAACTGATATTCTCTACCTCAGTTCTTTCTACAGTACCCACTGCACTGATAGCAATACAGTGTCAAATTTCAATTTACCTCTTTATAATATTTCCTTCGTTAACGTTTACTCCACTTGTCTTTGAAATAAATATACATACATATTGAACTGGATTGAAAACAAAACAGTTTAAGTGACAGCTCTCACTGATTGTCATTTGAAATGCAGACTCATTGAATCCTCAAAACTAACTGCAAAGGTAGTTTTATTCATCCTTGTTTAGGGCCGAGTAGAAGTCCAGTCATATATGGGATGTTCCCAAGGTCACAGAGAGCTAGTTGGTTGTGCAGCCAATAGGCAACCCTCAGGTCTGTTTGATTTCTAGACTAAGTCTCTCTATCTATTGAGTCTGCAAAGAACAATAGATAGAAATTTATTTTTAAAAATTATTTCAACCATAGTCTTGTTATCTATAAAGTGGCTGGAATTCACTTATACTTTTTTTTATATTTGTTTTTAAAATTTGAACACCTTTAGGGCCAGTGAGATGGTTGAGTGACATCACTTCTTACTAAGCCTGGTGATCTGAGCATAATCCTTTGAAAGAACTGACTCCCTCAAATTATCTACCGAACTCTACAGTGTGTCCTGCCTTCCTCAACACAGGGCAAATAATTTCAAACTTCAAAATAATTTCTACAACTCTAATCACTTTTCCAAATATGCCATTGAGTTCACTCTCCTCAGACAATACAATACTGCTGTTACTGAGCTCTAAACACCACGTTCACTGGACCACAAGGTAGGAAACAGAGGACAATTGTTTACTCTGCTTCCCTTTCAATAGCACATGAAGGGTTCCACGCAGGAAAGCATGCCATTTCATGCCAAAATTATTTTGAAATGTCATCACGCTAACACCTAAGAGAAGGTGTTAGTGAGGCTGTATGCCATCAGCAGAGATGGCAAAGCCCAGACAAGGGCTATTTCTGGAGCTTTTAATAAAACTGCAGAACACAGAACTGCTGGGAAAGGTGCATTAGCACACGATGCCATCGTAGCTGTCAGGATGAAGGGAGGCAGGCAGCAGTTCATGCCCTGCGGCAGAACTGAACTCAAACTCCAGCTCTACCTCCCCTTGTTCCTGGGTAAATAATTCCAGTGCTTTGACTTGCTGTAGCTTTGTTTAACGTGTGTAAAGCATGTGGCAATACTGATTCTATAGGTCTGATATGAGATCTACATGAATTAGTATATATGAAAAAGACAAGATTGTATTTTTTTACAAAGGCTAGCACTGAATTAGCTACTGAATTAAAAAAAAAAAATCATGAGGCCTTGCATACTTTAAAAAAGATCAAAAGGACAGCACCTGCCCAAGCCACTGCATATTGTTTTGTAGCAGATACAGCCAGATATTTTACTTGAGTTTCTAGATACACACTTTGCCATTTTAAGCCATGTCCATCAGAGAATCAAGGATTCCTCCTTTCAGAATACTCCTTATGTTTTAGTCACAAAGCTGAGAAACATTTTTTTTTCTTATATTATCTTTAAAATTCTCTGAAGTCCACTTTAGTGGTATCAGTTATGGGTTCTATCTCCTGGAGCAGGCATTAAATCCAATAAAAAAAAAAAATGACCAAAACCCTAAAATTAGATAGGTCATAAACTCTAGGGGAAAGCCTACTCTTGGTATTCTGTAAAGAAGCATAGCAATAAAATGACTCCCAATGAATTATTGTTATAGTCAGAGATCAGTGTATCACCCAACCTTCATCAGAGAGGATTTTTCTTCTAGTATATGGCAATTAACAAACAGGACCATAACTGGACCATGTGCTGAGAGGGAGACATGGGAGCACTCAGTTCTTTCAGTTCTAAATGGGATGTCTTTATCAACCCCTATCCCTCAAGGCTCTGGGAACTAGGTAGAAGAAACAGCAGTAAGAATGTTTTAAAAACAACAAAACCAAAACGGAGATAGTGAATGAACCCAAGGAAACACAGTCTTCCAGACACAACAGTATAGACAAACCTATGTACTCACAGAGACTGTGACAACACACACAAGTCCTGCCCAAGTGCAAGCCAGATAAAATCCAAGCAACTGTGAAGGAAAAGTAACACAATGTCCCACCCTTAACCAAGAAGCTATTTGCAAATGATGACTGCTTCGTAAGGGAACATACATGGGTTTCCTCTAATGGAAAGGCACTGGCTGTATCAACCACCCTCTACCGAAAGTCTTCATGCCCCAAGGTAGTTGGCCAACACAAAATGGACCCTGTGTCATTTCTGTACTTTTTGTTTTGATATTTTTGTCTTATGTGTTTTGTTTTGATTTGAGGGTGATTTGGGGAGGGAAGAGAGAGAGAGCATGTAGTTGAATGGGTAAGAAGGTAGGGAGAGGAAAAACAGGATAGAAATATATAGAAATTTTAAATAATAGTGTTACTGGCCATAGTTCATGAACAAAAAAGTGTCGTCGGGAGTTAAAGAGCAGATGAATGATAAATCCAAGGTCAACGTTTATGCTTTGGATACTAGACTGACCTAACCCCTTATTTCCTTGGAGACCACAGTTGTGCCAACCATGGCGCTTTTGTGGAAAAAGTTAAGCTTCCCAGCTGGAAAGAGATTACCATCCTATTATTTCTAAAAAGAAAAAGTCAATAGCAGAGAGAAGCTTTAGAAAGCCTGCAGTGAGACTGACAAAGACTTTCATTCTGCACAGCTGGCCTGTGCACTGGGCCTTTCTCTCATTCCCCTAGACCTAGGCCTGGATAGTGTGTAAATAACTTTAGAAATTGTAAATTCCTAGTTCCAGGAAGCTGTGATAAAACACGACAGCAGAGCCCATTTCTCATGTGAGGTATCTCGGATTGTGAGTCTTTTCACCAGGGTGGAATTCCCCAGGGTAAAAAAAAGCATCCTCAGAGGAACTTAAATGATATCTATCTATCTATCTATCTATCTATCTATCTATCTATCTATCTATCTCCAAATTATGAAACCTTCCTGCATCTGACCTACTGCCTCTCATCTGTCACTTCACTGGGGACACAACAGGCGTACATCCCTCTTTGTTCGCCATTCTAGAAAAAAAGGATCAGGTGGCAAAGATGGAGAAAACCAATTTCCAGTCTTCAGTCTGATATATACAACTTCTGTTACAGTCTGCAGTAAGGTGTCAATCACAAATTAACAAAGAGAAATGTGGTCACTACAGCCAAATCTCTCCCCAGTGAGAAGACGATTTAAATTTGATGCCTTGAAGTTTCTCTAATCACTGACGTGGCTCAGCCATACAAACACCTAACAGAAAAAAAAAATAATAGCTGACATCACCAAGTCCAAATCCAGAGTCATAACCTCCACTTCCTAGATACTGGTGAAGAATACCAGAAGAGTAAAGATAACCTAAACATTCAGTGGAACCTATATCAGAAATATACGACAAAGGCACAGAAATTTAAGATCATCCTGTTAGGCAAACGGCAATGAAAACTTCCCAGTAGATCTAATATTTGAAAAAAAAAAAAAAAAAAAAAAAGAAAAGAAAAAAGAAAAGAAAAGAAAACCAATGATTGTTTACTGTTAAGCTCAAAAAGAAACTGACAAGGTTTCAGAAAGGAGAGAGCATAACCACTCAACTGAACACTAGTAGTGATTTTTTAAAGTACTATTGGGCATAGTGGATTCTGATTTGACATGATACTGAAGACAAGACGCCTAAAATGAAAGCAATATCCTCAGTTTTTTTTTTTTTTTTGAGAGAGAGACAAAATGTAAAATGTATGCTGTTTTAAAATTTTCTTCTTATATCTGAATCAAGTCATACTGTAGATAATTATATGATAACAGTTCCTTGGAAAGCCATATGTTTGAGCTTGTAAGCAAAATATTTTTCTTCTTCTATATTACATTTCAGTACTGAAAAGCCCAAAGAGTTCAGACATATAATATCACAAGAGTGCACAAAGGATGTGTTTTGTTCCACAAAGAAAACCCAGATGATGAATGTCATCAGAGCCTTAGAACACCACACACATATTGGGAAATATTGGTAACCGCACAGGCAGTAAATGCTGCTGAATACCACTGTCAGAAGTCATCGTGGTAGCTAAGTATCTCTAGGTCACAGCAAGGCTGCCTCTCAGACAGCACTGCTGGGTTACAATGGTGCCTGCTCAACATGAGGTACACACGTAAAGAGTTTCTGAGAGCTGAGCGAGCAATAAACACACTCTGATGTGACTCCCTCCTGTTTCATCTGCATGACCCTCAGGACAGTTCAGCTTAGCTTACTGGACATTCTTACTGTTCTGCCAAATAGAAAAGCATGTTTAAAAAAAAAACTAAAAATTAGATTCTAAATCTCATCTTCTCGCATAGTAAGGGTCTTTGACAATACTGTTTATTTAAATTATTAACAGGGCAGAGCTGTGTGTGCCTTGGGAAGGCCACCTGGCACCACAGTTCATTATGGCATAATTCTGAGGACACCTTGAAACATCCAGGCCAAAGGATTGGTGGTATTTTTGGATCTATCTCTGTTAGTTCATCCAAAATCCATATTTCTCATTCTTTTTTTTTTAATTCCTTATCTCCCTCTAAAACCATTTCACAGAGAGAACATTATTTTCTGGAAATGACATTCGCCCACCTGTCAGTGTTGTCAATTCCCCTTCACAACAAACAAACAAAAAACAAACTGAACAGTTCTGATAATGCACATTTTAAAATATTTGCTAGTGGGTTAAATGCTTTCCCCACTTTTCAAAGGCATGTGGGATGGCAAACAAACAACAACAGTAAAAGGGATGAGCTCCCTATGAAGCCAACAGAGATTCTAATCTAATTGCTAACTGTATGTTTTGAATAAGAGATTCACCCTCTCTGAGACTCCTTTTTCTTTAAAAAATTACGGTAAAAAGGAAAATTTAAAATGGCTACTCAGAGGGTTGGACTGTCTAAATTGTCATGATTATAATTATAGCAAATATTTATTATGCACTACATATCAAATATTTTTGATACACACACACACACTTACTTACTTATAATGGTTTAGACATGAAATATCTTCCCAAAGACTTGTATGTTAGGTACTAGTTTCTGCAGTGAAGGACACTATTGATGAGTTTCCAGTTGAACAGGTTATTAGCAGGCAGGACCTAGCTGGATGAAGTAGACCCCTGAGGTATATGTCATAGGAGAACAGGTATGTCTTGGTCTAAGCCCTTCCCTGTCCTCTTGGATTCCTGGTCACCATGAGGTAAGAAGTTCTGCTCTACTGCGTGCTTCTCCAGCATGTTCCTGGACCAGGAACAAAACAACCATGTGACCACTGACTCACACTGTGAACTAAAATCCTAAAGTACTTTTTCTCAGATATACTTTCACAGCAGAGAACTGACTGACACAGAAACTACTCAGCTACCTAGAAGATGAAAGCTAGAATCGCTGATTTATCAAGACAGAAACTGAGACAAGGAGAGATTCAGTAACTAGGGGGAAAAAAAAAAACCTCAAAATTGATCTGCCAGAATTCAAATTTTCTTCCATACCCATGGAAATAAAGATGCGGTGGGTGTGTAAGAGCCATCTCACATCTTTCTCTTTCTACTGATGACTATCCCACCCAACTCAACAGCACACAGATCATGAAATCAATTTAACAACTTCTGAGGAAGCAATATAACATGTATGTTTCAGATAAAGGTTTATAAAATATGCATGGCTAAATGAATCCCCTAAATTAAAACAAAACAAAAAACTCCAAAGAAGTAGATAGGAGGACTATTGTCCAATTTAACCAGCTATCATGTAATCTCATCCAAAGATATTTTGCATAGAATAGAATATGTCACTCACAATAACTACTTGGCCCCCTCCTATAAAAGAGAGAGAGAGAGAGAGAGAGAGAGAGAGAGAGAGAGAGAGAGAGAGAAGCTGTGTATAAGATATATATATATATATATATATATATATATATATATATATATATCAGAACACAGGCACTTTTGTGTGGTTTGTTATCCATTTAACAATCATGCAAAAACGGACAAAAGAAACAACCACCCAAATTCAGCATCTAGTATAGATTGGGCAAAGCTAATATTACAATTGAGTATCTATAGAACACTGACAACCACAGCAAGTTTCTATACACTAAGACCAAGGATACAAGACTGGTTACCCTCACTGGGCAATTCTATACAGCATCAGCAATACCTGCAGCAACAACTGATTCCTCTGTGAGTAAGAATAGGTGATTAAGAATGGGTGATTCCTATGTGAGTAAGAATAGGTAATGTGAGCAGATACAGACAAGTAGAGTAGTAGGGCCTGACCCTCAAAGCCAGGAAGTCATTCTTAGAATAAAATCCAGGAAAAAAAATGCCCATGTTCAATAAGTCTTTCTTGGAATCTTCCAGATCAACACACTGAAGGTTACTGGGAATTGTGTCACTACTGATAAGACAAATTTTATCTGTACACAGACTTCAGGGAGATTTAAAAAACACTGATAAGGCTCTAAGTGGTATAAAACAAGGCTGCAATCCACTGGACTTTTCAGAGCTCCATAGAGGATACCATTGTGCCACAGGGGAGCCACAGCCTCAGGTAGTTAATATCTGAGGAAACACTACTGAAGGTCTTTTATCAGGAAAATGCTGTAAATCAATAAAGAATTTACAATGCTGTTGTGAAAGATTACATTTATCTTTTAGTGAAAACAGGACAGTAGCAAGAATAGAGGAAGAGGAAGAAGAAGAGAAGGAGAAGGAGGAGAAGAAGAAGGAGGAGGAAGGGGTTCCCATCAATATATAAGTTAGACTACATAGACTGGCTGTTCATACATACATAAAGTCCCTTACCCAATTAATGCTTGTCTCAGTGAGTAAGATGATAAGATATACTTTTGCTCTGAAGAAATTCCCCTACAGAGACAAAGGGAAACCTAATTAAAACATGACCCAGTAAGTAAACATATATATCCAGAATGTGGTGAGAGTTAGAAGGAAAGACACCTAAGATCAGAATGAACAGTGATGAAGCTGTAAAATAAATTCAAGAGAAAATAGACTCTGAGCTACTTTATCAAGTTGCAGGAATGTCAAAGCCAGGAAGGCAGGGCATCACTGCCACGTCTAGGAATCTTGGGTCATGTTTCTATACATCAAGTAACACAATGAAGTTGGAAGAAGGGCAGCAGCAGGGACTTGAAGACTGTCGAAATCAAAAATGACTGGTGCAAGAGTTTCAATTTCATCCTGAAAGCGAGTATGTATCACAAGTAAACCCTAAAATCTGAAATGCCACAGTCAGGTTTATATGTTAGGGGGACATCAGTTTTCTAGAAGGATGAAAAAGAAGCAAGTGGGAGACCTTTTTGGAGGACACTCAGCAAGCCTGGTGAAGACCAGTGAAAATAGTGAATAGATGGCTAGTGAGGTTGTATAGTTAGCTATAGAGATGATTTTGGTACTCTGGTATCTCTTTAGAACACATGAATCCTTTATCTTTTTAGAAATGACTCTGAGCTGATATATGAGGAAGAGGTATGAAATGAAGACAAGGGTTGGAATGAAGTTAGAACAAGGAATTGTAAGCAGTGAGATAATAGAGGACATGTAGATGGGTGTGGCCATGGCCTGGATCAGGCTGTGCTGAAGATCAGAGGGAAAAGCAATTTTATTGCTTAAAGAAGGGTTTACAAACTCCATTGGACCAGAACTTCGAATTTTCAATCTTTTGGAACCATTAAATGGTTTTAATAGGTGCCAAAAAGTATTTGTGAAATGTAATACATATTCCAGATTTCTTAAATGAATGAATATTGATAACATAATTACAAGACAAATATGAAGAGAACCAACATAAGGCATTATAATGGGTAAATAAATGAATGTACACACCATTAAAACCCAGACCAAGTAAAAATGGCATTTTACTTTTATGTTTTGCTTTCAGTCTAGCAAATCAGAATTAATTACCTGAACAGCCACGGGTTGAAATGTGAATTTCCTGAATGCAATAGAGAGAAGACAAATTTCCCATAAAAGACAAAAGTCAAGACTTTCCTACTCAGTCAAAACAATCATTTGATATAGTAGAAAAATCCACTGAACAGACAGACAGACTGACTGACTGACATACATACTATCAAATACAAAGGTTCAGTGACATGTCTCAGCAGGTGACCATAATTCAATTCCTATATTCCATATCAGTAGGAAGGAAATTACCTCCAAAAATTGTCCTATGACCTCCTCACATGCATCATGTTATGTATACACACACACACACAAATAAATAAGATTTAAATGTTTAAAAACACTATAAAAATGCAATAATAAATTTATCATCTTAAAGGCTTAATGATCCTATTTAAAGAAAGCAAATCTTTATTTAAAGAAAGCTTGGAAACTTGAGGGGAAAATATACATTTCAAGACAAAAACCTAGATGGCGATTCTTCCCAGACTTACTACAAATCCAGTAACTACAATCATTCCCTACACCTACACAAGCCACATGAACCTGATTACACTGCAAGAAAACGGAAGAAAATCTGAAACTCTTGGCAGTAAAGAATTGTTTCAGGCAGAGGAAATGACAGTGCACTGATTGTTTTAAATGGAAGATACTTGTGCAAAACCAAATAGATCTCAAAGAAAATAAAATGCAAACAAGCTGAAGGAAACTAACACTAAATGAAATGGCTAAAACTGCTGCAATAGAAGAAATTTTAATAGAGTAAAGGACAGACGACAGGAACAATCCATATGCCTGATTGTTCAAGGAGTTGGCAAAAAGTACCCCAAGACAGTAAGTTACATTTGTTCATTGGAATTCAAGGTGTTAGAATTATTATGCTCAATTACTGGTAAGCACAGAAACTGGGCAGGCAATACTAAAAGGCTGGTTAGCCTAAAGACTCCACATTATTTACAGTACTTAAACAAGCAATTCCTAATGTGTAAAAATCAATCCCAATAAAATAAATGATTCACAAAAATCAATGTTCATTTACTTAGTGTCTTAATTACAGAACTAAATGATCTGCACGACATTGGTAATAATAAAAATAAAGATATTTGAGTCATATTCAGCCCAATGGGCAAGATAAGCAGAGATACCTTTAAGAATGAACACTTACACTGTGAAAGAAAAATACAGTCTTAGAAGGGCCAGCCCCCAGGTCAGAAGTTCAGAAAAGGTTTCCTTAAAAAAATGCCCAAGGTTATATAAAAAAATGTCCACATTTGCACACATCTTCCCTGTTGTCAAATAAACAAGCATTAGTTTTTCAGGAATTACCTCAATATCAAAATAGAATTACCATATAAAATTCTTTGTTCTGTTTGGTGCAAATTGTGCTTTCCATTCTCAGCTCACATTATTTCCAAGACCCTTACACCTCCTTCCACGTTTTACCAGAACTGTGACAGATAAATCTTCTGCTCAGCACTCTGATCTTCCTTCTCCATTTGTCTGGATGCTGGGCAGATCATAGATTTACACCTGCTTAGTTTCCAACTTGTGCAGACCTGGTATATTACAGGTCAAAGATTTTTGCTTTTGTTGTTTTTTTCTAAATTTCCCTTTATTGCTTAAAATGTCATACATGTATATAATTAAACCTGATCACACTAACCCTATTCCTGAACACCAACTCCCACCATCTTCTCCCAACACTCTCCACCACCAACTTCACATTTCTTCCTTTTAATCCCACCATATGCATATGGTTGTGAGGCCATGCACTGAAACAGGAGAGCCTACCAGTGACCACATCTTCAAAAACAGAACTATTCTTCCTTTTCCAGCAACTATCCACTACCGATAGCTCCTTAGTTATGGGTGAGGGTTGGGGATGGGCTACCCCATCTTTGCAGGGCTTTGGGTTACCTCTATTTGTACAGGAATTCACAGAAGCTGGGAATTCACAAGTGTGGTAGCCGTGCCAGGTGCAGAAGACAGCATTTCAAAGCCCTCCTTCCCACCGTCCAACACTTATACTCCTTAGATCTCCTCACCCATGATATTCCCTGAGCCTTGTCACTGCTGGTGCTAATACAAACGAACCAATACACATGTCCCATTTATGGCTAAGCACTCAGTTACCCATAGCCCTTTCTTTGTTCTGCATCTCCCTCCCGCCAATAGAAGCAGCATCCCATTAGTACTCCAGGTCAGTGGTTACAGATAAATATTTGAAGGCACTTTAATACATTAAAATATTCAATTAAAAGGCTTCAAAAGATGGAATAGCCAGAAAAAAAAATTCAGTGTAGTCCACCAATATTGAAATTTTTGTGAGCATTTTAAATTTTAAAAATAGAAAGAAAAATGACTTTTCAATTTCAAACACTAAATTTCAAAATTATTCAAAGTTGATTTTTTAAGTTCAAACAAGTAATTTGCTGAAATGGACTCAAGTCTTTGTTAAAAACAAAAACAAAATTCGTATATAGTCTGGAAACATACTAACTGCCAAAAAAGTCATTTCCAACAAAAATGTTTGAAGTGTAAAGAGTTATATTTTTTCTTTTCTAAAAATGGAATGATGTGTTAGCACAGCTTATATTTAGCAGTAAGAACCAAAAATCACTCCAAGGAAACTTGGCTATGCCTTTCAAGCTTCTGTCCTGAAATCTTTGCTCATTTGTTTCATGGTCCTTTTGATCAAAGCATAGCATTTCAGATTGTCTACCAGTTTCGAATTGTCTACTTCCCATCACCTTTGTACAGAGAGTCCCTTTAAGAATACATCTTAAAAAACAATCAAAAGTCACATGTGATCTCAATATTACTTAGAAAAGTATTTAATTTCTTTTAGATTGTTCATTTCCAATTTTTACTTTAAGTAGACATAGGGAAGTAAACGAAGGCAATCTTCTCTACGTGTGTTTACTGAACTTTCTTTTGAGTCCCACGTTATATATTGTTGTATATATGTATCTCATAACAATACTTTGCATTATTATTTTTAGTATACACAGTATTTATATTTCCTTTTAATTAAAGACATAGCTTTGTACATATATAGAATCACAGTTATTCAACATGTACTTATCCCAGCTTTGGGGGGGTAACAGCTAGACCTCAAATATAACTAACCTTCCCTGACCTCATCTATTAAATTCTATAAGAGATTAAAAACCTCTCAGCCATTGACATTGAAAACACGAAATAACATACAAGTTTTAGATACTATATGTTTCATCTCTATTATGTTATAAAAGTTTCATGGCAACTGTCCTCATTGTGGTTATACTGCATCTTTTGTCCTGGAGGGAATTTCCAAAACCTTTACCAAACATGATAGCACAAGGCAGCAGTGGCTCTTTGTCCTCCGGTTTCTTGGTGGTGGTGGAAGTTTTCCCACAGGAAGTAGTACACTGCGGAGTTCAGGAAACAGCACATTTTCAAAGGAAAAAGAAAACAAAACAAAACAATGGATCTGCTCAAACTGTCTCATAGGAAGTAACACACCATCCTCGTTAGGAGACAAATCTAACATTTTGTATTTTCTTTTTAAAAATCTATGAGTCTTTTTTTTCTAGTGGGTAGAAAATAATTTTTACACATGTAAAACCTTTGGATTTCTTTCTTTCTCCAAGATCCAAAGACTATCTAACAAATAATCCCAACACCATACATAAGAAACTTTCTCTTGAGTTGTTGCTCAGGGTTGTAAGAGGCTCAGAAAACATTACAGACTATTGTTATTGCTGTTCATCTCCCCTGAAGCAGTGGGGGTTGAGTTCTTATTGCTGAAGACATCATGCACTTCTGACAGAGCCCAGAGGTTTGATCTGAAACTAATTTGAATGTTTCATCCCTGAGGACAAGCTTTTATAATATCAGAAGGTAGCATGCAAGTTTCCAAAGGAGGGGAGTACCCAACAGTCCTACCCAAATATAACGAATATCCATTATAGCCGGAATGTTATCATATTCCTGAGAGTGTAGTAGTGTCCATGACTGGTACTGAAAACCTAGCCAACTTCCCAAAGCCAGTAAAGTCACAAATTTTGAAGGACATCAAGTTCTGGAGGATAATCAAGAACATTGGCCAGGTGGCCTGGTAATGCATATCCTAACTCATCTTCAAAACAAACTTGTCCTTTAATGTCAGTCAATGTTATTATTTTCTGTATTGTAATAAGATGGCTCCAATGACTCACTCATTTTGCATTTCCTTGTATTAACTCAGTATTCCTCTCTATTTTAACATACTATGATAAACAATGAATCAACAGAGAAACAATTTAAGCTTATTTTTATAACAGCCTAGTATATGCCTTTTAAAATTTGCAATTCACTCTGTTCTGATTTGAAAGGTGATTGTTGTGGTTGGTGTTATATCTTGCATTTAATTTTGTATCTCTTAGTCATTTTTTTTTACTCACATGTGTGTCTGTGTGTACAGACGTTATACATGAATAGTTACCTGAGAGGCCAGAAGACAGTTCCAGATTCTGTGGGACTGAAGTTACAACCAATTGTAAGCTCACTAAAGTGGGTACTAAAAGCCAACCTTGTTTCCTCTGAGAAACTGGAAAGTGCTCTTAACCACTGAGGGGGAAAAAAAAAAGCCTACTTGTCTTTGTTCCATTATTTGAAGACTTTGGTCAAGTTACCTTTCTCTCATTCACTTGGAAATTTTGCTTCAGTATGCTCCTCAATTAGTATTTCCCATTCACATCCTTATCTCCAGTCTAAGATAGATGATTCTTTAAAAACAAGATTTTACCTCCCACTGGTTTCTTTTTTTCCTAAAATTATGCTCCATTCACCCTGATTTCCTTTAGTAAGCTGATGGTTATTTCTTGTTCATTTTAAAATTTTCATTTCCACTCTCTCATTTTCTCCTAGTTTCTTAGACTTTAAGTCTCCATGGTATAGCCTACTTTTAAATTTTTTTGTAGATGCTTTAAATGACCTTATTTATACTAAAGTTACAAAAGTCATGGAAATCTATCTCCTTCCATTCAATTTCTAAATATCTATGCACCAAACTATTAGAATTTACTGGTATTATTGGCTAATCTCTTCCTAGTCAGAAGAGTTTGTTCTAGTTAACTTACCGTTTTGTTAGGGTCTGCCCACATGATATATTACAGAGCTTCAATCCCTCCTGTATTACACACTCCTTCCTTGCTCTCTTCTGTACACTAACTCTTTTCTGACTTACAAAGGGAAAGGCCAAAGAAAAGCTGATTCCCACAGTCAACTGTCTCCTAAAGTGATTTTGGAGCTTTTCACCTGAAATCTTCTAAGTCATTAGAGAACTTGGAAATTTTACAAGATGTCTAGACTTAGATCTTTTCAAGTTCAGTGATCCTAGACATTGCTTAGACTTCCAATTTGCAGGCCCAGGTCTTTCGCTAGCTCAGGTCAGGAACACTTTTTTTGTGTGTTATAAAATTATCCCCCTTTGTATTTGTGTTCCTTCTCCCCACTCCAATTATTTTCATTTTATGTCTCAGAGAAAAGTTCTCCAAGGGTCCACTTTCCTGTTACGACTTCTTTTAATCTTCTGTCCACGCTCTACTCTGTGACTTTATTTTGTGCTTTATCTTCCAAGACAATAAAACCAAGCTTCAGAAGTAACCAAGACTCCCATTTTATTCATGGATTATATTAATTATTGGAAATCATGCTTAGTACTCTGAGTTACTAGTGCTGAATTTTCTAGGTGACATTTTCATCCTTTCCCCAAGGTCCTCTCTGACCTTGCCCTTGTATTCCTTTAGGTATCCTTTCTTTGATTGCTGGTCTTATTATTTAGATTGTCACCTTGGCTCAAACCTTATGGATTCTTCAATTTGCCTTTATATGATCCACAATTTAATTGTGTTTCATTTTAAAACTATTTTAATGTGCAGAACTAATTCACTAAGTATTTTTCAAAGAGCCACTGGGCTTCAGAATATATATCAGTATTCCCATCTAAAAGATGACCATCTTGAGAACCAGCATGCTAAGGAGACTAAACTCCCCTGTATGAAGAATCTATTATTATTCAATAAGTGATCTAGTTTGTTTTTCTTTCAACGAGACCCCTGTTTGAAGTCCTTGATTATCAAGTTTGGTTGGCACCATAAGACTAAGATTCATAACTTTGAGTTGCTCTTCATGATCACTGGATATATTTTCTGATCCCTGCAGGGACAGCAGGAGACACTGTTTCATTCTCAGGCATTGTCACACTAATCCATTGAGTTCATCCATTTAGCTCCATCCTGAGTTTCTAGGAGTCAGCAAGACCCAGCATATTCATATGCATCTCACAGGCATTTCCAGAGTTCTAAAGACTAGACTCTTTTTAGAATCTGCATCTTTAAATAATTTTATCATGGGGTCCAACACTATTCAGCAAGAATCAGATGATTTTAAGAAAGCCCCAGGACGTTTTTCCTCCCTGAAGGTCTACAGCACAAGTTATTCTTCAAAATGGCTGCCTATTGGTCCCTCCAGATCAACATACCTTCATAGCATGGCTCTAAGAGTAAAATTAAAGCATTTCTGTGTCTTCCAATTTTCCTCCTAAAATAGAACATCATATGAACTTTCATTGTTTTATGGTTTTCAATGTTAATATAATATATAATACAGTTTTTTCCCTAAGTAATTGGGAAATTATAGTTAGGAGATTAGAAGGAGGTCACAGACAATGACAGGACAGCTAATGATGAACATTAACACATTAGCAGCATTTCAAAAAAGAAGCAGGAGTATTGATCTGTCAAAACACTGAAAGCAAACTAACCCATATTGCCTGAAGCAAACTCGAAATGATTCACAAATAGATAAGTATGTTAACAAACAGATTTTATCACATAAAGGTGTTTGGTGTTAGGGTATGATATTCATCCTTCTGCTACAGATTGTCTGTAAACTTTAAGGAACAGCTTCTACGAATTCATAAAAATTTTCTTTTAATACTTATGGATTTAACAGAGTGAAGCACCCATTTGTGGATGCATACTTTGTGGATAGTTGTTGTCTAATTTTGAGATATCAATGTTTATACTAATGTGAATTTAGGTTTAAGATGAGATTGCATGAACTACTTTCGGGACTCTGTCCTTTACATAAGAATTGAGTTAAGGGGCAACGAAGCTTCACCACATCTCTACTCTGTGTGTGTGTGTGTGTGTGTGTGTGTGTGTGTACAAACACACATACACACATGTGTTTGTAATAGTTGTTTTTAAAGCTCTGCTATACACACACCTTGTTCAAAAAGTTAAGTTAATTTTATTTTTGTACTGAGGAGCTGAAGAGATAGCTCTGCAATTAAGAGTATATACCCCTTTCACAGAGGACCCAAATTTGATTCCCAGCATCCAGATAGAGTGTCTTACAACCTCCTATAACTCCAGCTTGAGGGATTCTAATGCCGCAGGCCTCCATAGGCATCTGCTAGCATAAGCTTCAATATACTACAATGTTTGCCTCTATGTTCATGACACAGGGGACTCCTGAAGAATGAGTAATTGATGGACCTATAGTATTATTTATGGAAGACCCAATTCCCAGTGTGTGTCGAAGGTAAAGTCAAGGACCAAATAACAGTAAGTGCATGCTAGGATATTCATTATTTGCATGTTGGATAATATTCAGAACACTGCTAGCCACACAACAGTCTACCTCAGTCACTAAGAGAAGTTCAGCAGTTCTCAAACACCTGAATCTTGCTAGCAGACACTTCCTGAGGCCTAACCCCTAACTTGTAGAACAAGTTAAGGCATATCCACATGGCTAAACGGGAGGGAAGAAAGTTTCCTGGCATAGATTTTAAAAATTAGATGATCCTGGAAGACTGAGAAAGCTGTAGGATTATTAAAATGTAAAAGTTAACTCAAGACAAAGGGTATAATATTCATCCTGGATACTCATCATTTTGGCAGTTTCATAGGAAAAGGAAATGATTTTTTTATGGATATTTTGGCACCATGAAACATCATCATGGTAACATCCTGGTTTGTCTCCTGTTGTCTTACTAAGCAACTCTGTGCTTGTAAGTCAGAGAATGATCAAAAATATTCTATTGAAAATTACAATAGTCAAGAAGAGGCAGTCTGGACTTATTGATGAATTTAAGTTATTTTGAAACAAAGAAGAAGCCTCAACTCACAGCCCAGGAGGGACTTTTATAAAAGATGTCTATACATGGCATTACATTGTTCCCTAAAGAAACAGAATCTAGGTCTATTTTGCAAAGATGTTGGCCCATTTATACCCGGTCATGCTTTGTTCTGAATCTATCAAAAAAGTTGTTTTACTTGAATTTCATCTAAACTATACTGTTCTTCAAAATACTGTCAGGTATAGAAGCACAAACTATAATTCCAGCTGGAGAGCCTGGGCCAAAAGTTTTGTAAGTTCAAGGCCAATCTGTTCTATATGGCAAGACTATATTTCAAAAGCAAACAAACAAACAAACCCTAAGACAAGATTCTTTTGCTGTGTTTGGTTAGAAGTCTATGAGTGCTTCCCCTAGTGTGTGGTCTCCTACAGAGTAAATCAGCAAATTCATCTCTTGGGAAGTATAGATTTGCCCCTAATGGTGTCTAGCTGACA
This sequence comes from Arvicanthis niloticus, assembly GCF_011762505.2. Lineage (NCBI taxonomy): Eukaryota > Metazoa > Chordata > Mammalia > Rodentia > Muridae > Arvicanthis > Arvicanthis niloticus. Next base: position 38,724,028 of record NC_047672.1, on the reverse strand, counting down.
AAGCTATGATAAAACATCAAGAAAAGCCTTTCAAGAAACACATTTCCATTATTGTTTAAAATCAGGCAATGGCTTAGAGAATCAAAACTGCTTTCCCAGGGGAAATATGGACCCCACTTTTTCTTTTATGCTTAGTTAGGCTTAAGTGACTCATCATTTTTCAGAGAGTAAGACCAGTCAGTCACCAGGATTGAAGATAATTATGCTTTCAATGCAGACACACACACTTCTGCTCCTGTCACCAGTGCTTGTTCTCAACCCTCAGAATGCCTGGGCTTGATGGATGCTGACTATCAAAGGAGGCAGAAGTTGCTTCTTTGCTCTTGTTCCCAGGGCTTCAGAGGTTTACAGTTCAGGAGTCTTCATCAGTAGAAAGTATCAGATTAATGGTTCTTCCTGGCCTTTAGTTTGGCTGCACTGCCTACCCACCAAATGAAGGAGACAAGGGTGAAGCCACTATGAACTGGGGTGTAGGTTTGGGGTATCAATGGATCTTTAAAACTGAACAGATGAGTGATACCAAATAGAGCAGGGTAGAGAGGTATATTCAGGCAAGGATATCTTTGTCATCCTTTTTTTTTTATATTTGTCAGAAAAGCAAACAATAGAGAGCTAACCCAGCTCTCCCAAGACCAGTGCATTTCAAGGAAGGGTTAACTTCTAATTGGTTCATTCCTCCAAAGGCCCAGTAATTAGTAGTGAAAGCTTCTACTTAATTGCCTCAACCGCTTTATCTTACTTTGGAAAGCACTCAAAAGAAAAAAGGGTCTCCCAGAGTATACCTGGTAGAGACTACAAAACAAGCAGCTCTGCACTGGCAACATCACCCCTTAACTCCCAAGAAACTGTAGCCCCTAAATTAGAAAGCATTTCTCTTTTTCCCCAGCAATATAGCAAAACTAATGACAATAATATATCTAATAAAAATCTACATGCAGATTAAAATGTCCACATGTAATCTGAAACTGTAGAAGAAGTAGTAGAACTGTAAGTGTTTTCAAGGGTTATTTGTGGAACCGATCCAAATGCAAAATAACCAAAACAACAAAAACAAAATCCTATTATTTTGGCTATATAAAACTGTAAAACTTACTTATTCAAGCCCAAATGTAAAAGCAACCAGAAAACAAAGATATGGGTGACAAAGTCTAAAAATTTAAAAAGAAGACAAAGGTAAAGTCTATGAAAATATCTGCTATGGAGAGATAATAGCTAGCTTCTGGTGCACAGAAACAGAAGCTATTGTGGGCGCAAGGAAGCAGTGAATACAGAATGAAATAAAAATGGCACTCACCCAACCTTTTGGGAAATCAAACTCAAAATGAACAATGCTAAAGAAAGAAATATAAGAAATTTGGTGTGTGCTCACAGGTTGAAGATCAATCATTGAACAAGGTCTGTTAGGTGGAAAACAAAGGGTCCCTCATACAAAAAAAAATTTAAAAGATAAAGTTCTATATTTAGAATTAGAAGAGCCATATCTGGTGGCATGAGCCTATAATCCCAGCTACTTTAAAAGCTGAATCAGGAGACTCACAAATTCAGATCTATCCTGCCCTACAAAGTAAGTCCAGGGATCATCCTGAGCAATTTAGTGACACTATGTCTCAAAAAAATTTTTAAGTTAAAAAGAGATCTATGGATACAGGTCAGTGGTAGAGCATTGCATAATCTCCAGTATGACAAAATTAACTGATTAATTGATTTGTCATCAATTAAGATAAAAAGAACAAAACCTCTGAATGGGTGAGATTCTCCCAAAATGAGATTTTGCTAAAACTTATCTTGTAACTAAAGAATATGCCCCAACACACCCACTTAACCAATTTAATTCTTGAAAATAAAAACTCTTTAGAGTAATCAATGGAAAAATACATGACCTGTTAAGTCTTAAAATAAAGGGATATGAAGATTTAGCTAGCTCTTCTTATGAATAAAACATTCTATCTAATTCATAAAAAGTTTTTCATGAAATGTCTAAATGTAGTGTCTATATCCTTCAATCACTCTTGAATATTACAGCTCGTGAAGAGCACTGGATTTGGAATTTGCTGCTCTTAAAGGTGCTGTGATGCACGACTAGCTCTACCTAATTAATCTACCACTGCAAAATACACAGAGAAATCCAAGACCTCTGAGAGCCAAGCTCACTGAGAGCCTTCCTTTACAATTGTTTTTGGCTATCAGTTATTAACACCAGGGTATTTAGGAATATTAATGATGAGGTTGACACAAACAGGTACTAACAAGAAATAAGAGGGAAAAAAACCACAGATTGTTAATTCTGGATTCAGTGTACGGTCTTCTCAGAGCATATGCACAGGTCCTTCAGTCCCACCTGCAGCTGTCTGACTGTTTGTTAAACACACTGAGCAGCCTGAAGTAAGTTCTATTAAACAATGCCAATGAGTTGAAAAAGCAGAAATTGGTGATACCTGAGGTTCAGATACTGGTTTCTTCATAGACTTATGAAAAGGACTTTTCCTCTTGGGTATAAAGAATGATTAGCTTTCATAGTTTATGCCACAGCCAAAGCAATAGGGGAACCACAGATGGGATGAGATAGGATGCTTTTCTGAGAGAGTCTCACAGAAGAACATTCTTAAGCCTTGCTATTCATAATTCTTTCTCTGAACATTCTCATCTTTCCTGGGTCATCTCCTTTGACTCTCGATGGCAAGTCAGTCTTCGGTGTACCTCAAACTGAGTAAAGGATCAAAAACTCAAGCACATCCTAAGATGTCTTAGCATTACAGTACCAATCGTGTCAACTGCGGCTCTTCCAAAACAACCTGGAAAAAGACTACACAGACAACCATTAGCAAATAGCAATCTATTTACTTCACTGTGGTTTTACATAATTTTAAAAATTAATGGAATTATTATTATTATTATTATTATTATTATTATTATTATTTTGTGTGTGTGTGTGTGTGTGTGACAAAGACGGAGTATGTGTGAGAGTTTGTGTGCAAGCGTGTGTGAGTATGGGTGGAGGAGGGAGGAAGAGGGAGGGAAGGGGAGGGAAGGAAGGAGGGAAGGAGGGAGGGAAGGAGGGAGGGAGGGAGGAAAGGAAGAAGGGAAGGAGGGAGGGAAGGAGGGACAGAGGGAGGGAAGGAGGGAGGAACAGAGGGAGGAAGGGAGGGAAGGAGGGAGGGAGGGACAGAGGGAGGGAGGGACGGAGGGAGGGAGGGACAGAGGGACAGAGGGAGGGAGGGAGAGAGAATGCTACATGTCTTCATGTGCCTCCCAGTCTATCAATGCCAGAAGTTTCTGGAGCCCCTGAAGCTAAAGCTATAGGTGGCTGTGATGTGCTCTGTGTGGGTGCTGGGATTTAGCCTCTAGTCCTCAGCACGAAAGCAAGTATCATTAACTGTTGAGCCTTTTCTCTAGACCCTTAGTTAATAATTTCAAATAAAGTAACATAGGACAGAATAATCTTTACAAAACCTCTTACCTTTGGAGTTTTGCTTTTCAATTCCAGAGATAAGTTTTAAATCAAAAAGAGGAAATCTTGATTGTATGGCACAATCGAAAATACCTAATCAGAACTCAAGACCCAAGCATCACAAATTACCAATTGAAAAGTCAGAAAAATCATTCTATTTTAATTATTCCATCTATATAGCCTCTAAGACACTTTTGTCTGTATACACCCATTTTTTAACACATGACTGGTAAAGAAAATACAATTTCTATTAATATTTTAAATTAAGGTAACTGAATCAAAGGCTAATTCAGTCTAAAGAGCAAGCCAACACTCTTACAGTCTTGCATAGAATACTAAAGAGGAACCTCAAAATATAGGCAAACTCAGATGTCAATCAAATTTTAACTTCTTATCAAGCACACTCTGTGTTGCTCATACCAAGCAAAATCCATTATGAAGCACTCTCCATAGAGAACAGATTAGACCGCTAACCTGGTAACATATTTGTGTGTATGTGTGTGTGTGTGTGTGTGTGTGTGTGTGTGTGTGTGTGTGTGTACTATCCAGAAAGCACTTCTATTTTTAATTGTCTATTATGATCTAAATGTCTGGGTGCCCCCAAAATTCCTCTACTAAAATCCCACCCTCCCTGGGTAATAACATTTGAATATTGAGTCAGGAGGTTATTGGGTCTCTTAGCTGATTAAAAGACAAAGCTCGCTCTCTCCTCCAGCCAAGCAAGATGCCCAAAGGAAAGAAGGCCAAGGGGAAGAAGGTGGCCCGGCCCCCACCGTCGTCAAGAAACAGGAGGCCAAAAAGGTGGTCAATCCATTGTTCGAGAAAAGGCCCAAGAACTTCGGCATTGGGCAGGACATCCAGCCCAAAAGAGATCTAACACGCTTCGTTAAGTGGCCCTGATACATCAGGCTACAGTGGCAAAGAGCCATCCTCTATAATAGGCTCAAAGTACCTCCTGCCATTAACCAGTTCACCCAGGCCCTGGACAGGCAAACAGCTACTCAGCTGCTTAAGCTTGCCCACAAGTACAGGCCAGAGACAAAGCAAGAAAAGAAGCAAAGGCTACTGGCCTGTGCTGAGAAGAAAGCTGCTGGCAAAGGGGACATCCCAACTAAAAGACCACCTGTCCTCCGAGCAGGAGTCAATACAGTCACCACCTTGGTGGAGAACAAGAAGGCTCAGCTGGTGGTGATTGCCCATGATGTAGACCCCATTGAGCTGGTGGTTTTCCTGCCTGCCCTGTGTCGAAAGATGGGGGTGCCCTACTGCATCATCAAGGGAAAGGCCAGGCTGGGGCACCTGGTCCACAGGAAGACATGCACCACTGTTGCCTTCACACAGGTTAACTAGGAAGACAAGGGTGCTCTGGCTAAGCTGGTGGAAGCGATTAGGACCAATTATAATGACAGATATGACGAGATCCGCCGCCACTGGAGAGGCAACGTCCTGGGTCCTAAGTCTGTGGCTCGCATTGCCAAGCTGGAGAAGGCAAAGGCTAAAGAACTCACCACTAAACTGGGTTAAAAATGTACACTTGGGTTTTCTGTACATAAATATAATTACAAAATTATCTTCCAAAAAAAAAGACAAAGCTCAGTTGGGTGAGCTCATAAATGATGGAGCATCCCCCTCATACCCCCTTTAAATTGCATTCATTTAAAGAGGCTCCAGAAAAACCCCTTACCCCCTCAGCCACATGAGGTTGCAGTCTACAACTTTGAAGTGGATCCTCACCAGTCACTAAATCTTCCAAGCTTAGTCTTGGACTTCAAATCTAGTCTTTAGGGCATTTTGCTGTTGCAGTGTGAATGATCTAAGACAGTAATTCCTTAAAATCATAACAGATTTGAACAAGCAACAGCAAGGTTCCCAAAGTCTTCAGAAGTATACACTATGGATTTCAAGTAAATTGGATGCAGTGGCCTTTCAAACAGTCTGCTTTCTTTACAAAGCAAAGGCATTAAATCAGTCATAAAATGTTCACTCTGAAACATGAAGAGTGAGAACCAACAAAGGTAGATGGCTCACCTCTTGCCAAGAAATGGCTATCAGCTAAATATATGGTTTCTCTAGACAAAATGCTGTCGGAGGACACAACATTCCTGCAGTTTCAAATCCAGGACCCCAGATGCCATCTGTACAATTCTGAATGGATGCAACAATGATATGTTCTGTATATTTGTGCAAATTAAAAACATTCATGTTGGATTTCTGTGCAAAGAATACTAAATGTAAATGGAAAAGAAATGCTAAAGCTAAACCTTTCAGCTATCTCAGGATGTGTACTGAAGGCCACCATAAGAGAAGCACTGATTATTGTAGTGTAAAAAGAAATGCACTCTGGTCCTTCTTTTACTTCAAGATTTCACTACTTTCTTCTCTTTCTTTTTAACCCCAATGAATAGAACTCTTTGGTCCATATCTCTATCCTCTACCACTGAAGAGGATTCTTGTTCTAAGGCTTAAGCTCAGAATTCTCATCTTTACAATAAACAATAGCTCATCATCACTGTCAACTTGACAAGATTCAGCATTGCCTGAGAAATAAATCTCTAGTCCTGTCTCCAGAACGACTGAGGAGGGAAGACCCCCCCCCCCCCCGGGAATGTGGAGGTTCCATTCCAGGGGCTGGACTAAATCAAAAGGGAAATGTGAATGCTGTATAAGCATTTCTCTCTCTACTTCCCTGCTGAGAAAGCATAGCACCCAGCATCTTCTACTTCCCTGCTGAGAAAGCATAGCACCCAGCATCTTCTACTTCCCTGCTGAGAGAGAAAAGCACCCAGCATCTTCTACTTCCCTGCTGAGAGAGCAAAGCACCCAGCATCTTCATATTCCTGCTGCTCAAAGTCAAACTGTGAGGCAGAATAAATTACTTCTCCCTTAAGAAGCTTCTGGTCAGGTACTGCCTGCCATGGTGATTGATATATAATCCCTTTAAAAATGTCAACAGATACAATCTTACATGACCACAAAGAAGCACTCTACCACAGGACAGACTTCTAACCACAAGGCTTTCTTCTTTCCTTCATTAACTCTTTTCAGTCAGAGCATTTTAATTCTGAAGAATAAGAATTAGGAGACAGATTCATGGCCCTTCCTGACACACACCACACTATTTGACATAGAAACTAATGTTTGCCTAGCTCCTGGTTCCAGGATGAAGGATTTCTTTAAATTAACTATATGATTTTAACCCCTTACTAGCTAAGTTATCTGAGGGGTAAAGTGTGTGCCAAAAGTGTGTTGAATTCCTTATTACAAATAGAACTCTGATTCCCGAGTGTTTGTGTGTGTGTGTGTGTGTGTGTGTGTGTGTGTGCATGTTTATAGCCCCTGTTAGTATGAATACAATATTAGAATCCAGCATCTTTTCCCTTCACAAATACTGGCATGCACCCTATGGAGACATTGTGAGCCCCTAGCTAACAAACTCCAAGTTGTAATGATCTCTTACCTGGAGAACTGAGTTATCATCAAAGGTGATCTTGGTGGCCATACAACCTGTTCCCCTACCCTTTCCCCCTTCCTGGAAATCAGAGTGCTTGTCTGAGGGAGGATGCTGAGGAAGGATGGTCCTATACTGTGAAACCACAATCATTCCTAACAAAGGCATTAAGAGCCTATCTGAATGAACTAAGATTTCTACCAGCTAGGCCTTGATTTTTCTCTCTTCAGAGCCCCTGCCACACTGCCCCTTACTCTCCTCAGGGTACCTCTATCATGTGGTTGTCTGTCTGTCCATTCAATTAAATAAGCCTGTGGCTTCAAGGAACCATCTATCTAGGTGTCTACTCTTGTGTGCAAGATCTTCCACAGGTCACAGATCAGATCATACAGAGATCAGGCTGATTTGATTAGCTCACATGTTTTCAAGTTTAGGGGTAAAGAAAGAACCTACTTTAGAAGGAGGCTTGTTAACAAAGGTACATTCAACAGTTTCACGATACTCAGGGAAGTCAGCTGATCCCTGGTGAGGAGGACAAATGTGGCCGTCTGTTCAGGAACAGCTCAGGTGGACAAAAACAGTCTCACTGAAATTTGCTCTCATTGTTCACACAGTTGGGGGATAATCTGATTGTAAGTCACTTTATAAGTGAAATCCTAAATAGATTCACATTTGTAATGTTTTTGCTATTGAAAAAATGCAATAGTTCCCTGTTAGACAATAGCCTTGGGTCAAGAGGAATGGAATCAGGTTGCACAGGGTACTAGCCGCTAGCCATGAAGAATGGTTTATCTCAGCCTGACCATTCTGCTCCACCTATGGAAAAACACTATGCTTGATTATCAAAAACAACTCACCCTGCTCCAGTTAAACTCCAAAAACCATCTGTAATGTCCTGTTAGCTAACTAAATATGACTGCATGCATATACACCTGTCCCCAGCCCCTTAAATGCACTCAACCTTCATGCCTTGGAATGGCTGAGGTCCCTCCGTATCCCAATAAAACAGTCTCAGCCTGTTGAACCAAGTCTGTCTTCCTGTCTGCCTTAATTTTTTTATGGTTCCCTTGAAATACTAGTTCTGGTATTTATTCCTAAGACCTACAAATATTTTAATTTTTTTTCTTTTAAAATAAGACTTAAAAACTATAATGAATAGTATAAGAAACAGCAGAATGCAAACACAATGCTGTTCATTTATACTATGAGAATGACACAGACTCTATGCAGTATGAGCACAGGGGGCAAATACGCCATATACAATTTACTGGAATAATGTAAAAGGCATCAGAAGAACGACTAGCGTCAATGTGAACAACAAGCGTAATATGAACAATGCTGTCACTCACCTTAGTCCCCACACACTGACGAGTGAGCAAGCCAGTACTCAATTGTCGAGTCCCATAGAGAAATGCATGATGTCTTACATGTCTATTCATTTAGTCAACACATTTATTTGTGAAATGAAAACTCATTCAACCTCAAAACAGGGGGTGGGAATCTGCACTGAATGCTGGATCTGCATTGAGCGAGCCTCGAGAGAAGATTTCTGACCTACCTCCTCAGGGAAAGAACATTCTCCCGAGAAGCAAATGATACCACAAAGGCCATCAACAAACACCACTTTGTAGCAACTGCACACACAAGGTTATTTCACTAACAAATACCCAGCTTGGTGTCTGGAATATCACATCTTTAATATAATGAATAAACAAATACACCCATGGCTATAATAATACTAGTTTTATCCTTTCAACACAATTTATGGTTTGATTAATGTAGCATTTTGGAAATTTAACTTGTTTCTCAGAAGTCTCAGAAGAAGAAGCAGCAGCACACAGTGCTCAATAAAACTTTTCAAAATAAGTTACAGGAAATACATTTTACCTTAAAAATGGGTATCTATTTTTAGAAACCATATAGTCTTTATAAATATGAATTAAATTCTAAAACAGATAATTTTAAACATCACATCTATATGGATCATGTGGGAGTTTTCTTCAAAGGCAGATTCAGGCCTAGAGGTAAAGGACTGGACATCAGAGGCTGTATTTCTAGGAAGCTCCTGGGTAGTAAGTAGCTCTCTAAGATGTTTGTTGTTAGTGGCAGAACTCAAGACCACAAGGAAAAAGTTCCAAGAAGCAGATATCATATACCTAGTGCAATAGAGTAGTATCAAATTTAAAAGGAAGAAAAATCAAGTGAACTCAATTTTAGAATCAGGTTGGGGGAAAGAACGAGAAACACTTTGAGTCAGGTGAGACAAACTAAATGCAAACTACGTTCAAATCATAAAGACAAAGGAAGCTAGACATCTTAAACTAGGAATGCTACAAAACAGGACTGAAATGCAAGCGCATAGGCATATATAAGGAGACACTTATAAAGGGAAAAAATATTTGACCACGAGGCAAGCATACTTTACTGCTCACAACCAGGCAAAGCAGCATCACAGTAGTTATAAATAATGCTACAAAAATCCTAATCCTATTAAGTCTTATAAGAGGAACGCATAAGAAGGCAAACATGTCCTACATAAATCTGTTAGCTTAGTAGATTAGACAAAGCCATATGATCATATCAGCAAGAAATTTGAAAGGATTTATCTAAGTAATTCATCAGTGTTTGGTAAAAATATGCATTAGTGAAAGAACTATTTCAAGGTCTATCTAATAAAAGATAGCAAAATATATTCAGTATTCCCCATATATAATAAAGAAGCCTGCAAAAAACATTGCATTTTTTCCCATTTGATCATAAAATGGCAAGGATACTATAGCATTACTGTCACTAATATATTACAGGTAGTTTGCAGACATATAATTGTGCCTGCTCACAAGGAAAAGAAGTGATTTTAAAAACTATCCTTACTAGAAATTAGTCTGTATGTAAAAGCAGAATAATCAATTTATGAAATACTATTAGAATTAATAAGACTGGTACAGATTCGAATATAAAATCAATAAGCAAACAGTTTTAAAATAGTCTTAATACCTCTCATACAAGAAAAACTTTAAATATCCAGAGTTTCATACAGGTACAGTCTTTTAAAAACATCATAAGACAAACTTGATGGTATATACTTATAAATCCAACAGTCTCAAAGCTGAGGCAGGCATATCATGGGTTTCTGCTCACCTCGGGCACATACAAGGCCCTAGAACAATCTGACTATATAGCAAGAACCTGTTTCGAAAGGAGAAGGTAATGCAGGGGACAGGCCTAGAAGCAAACTTGAATAAGGAGATGGTGTATATCCTCTATAGAGGAATCTACTTGGTTAAATATGAAGTAAGTCACTACTTGTCCCGTAAGTGACAACAAAAAGCCTAGCTTCTAAAAACTAATAGACATTACAGCTTAGTTTTAATGGAGAAAAGGAAATATCAGAGATTCTCGGACTCCTAAGTCTTTCTCTTTCTACAGCAGCCAAACTTTCTCTTGGCCCTGGGTCCCATCCTTTCTCTTTCCTCTTTCTGACATGCCTTAAACCTACGTTACCAGCTGGCCAGTCTCACCTATTGGATCTCAACTCTAAAACAACCTTCTGTGACGTCCTTGGCTGAAGCAGAGCTGCACATATGTCCTGTATATCTCTAACCTACGCACCCCAAACTGAGACCCACTGTGCCTATGTCTACCTGCTTCTCCTTGAACACTCCATGAGAATGGACTCCATCAGCTTCTGCATCATATTTCTCTTCATTATCTGCAGACCTGGATTATGCCTTATTTGCAGTTCTCAAATATTAAAGTATGTTTTTAACTTTCATTATTCCCACCATGGTTAATTACACATGAATAAAATGGAATATACAGCCACTAAAATGCTGTTGACTAATTGGAACAGCTGTTAAAAGTATGTGCACCAGAACACATGGCACAGTCCTATCTTTACAGGCAGATGCCTCTGTACAAAAGACCTAGACAAGCAACCACATAACGATGACTCTAGTCATACTAATAATTGATTTTAGGTTATTTTTATTTACATTTATTTCATTTTTACCTTTTCAAGAAATGACTTAATTATTTCTAAAGATACAAAATCTCCCTATGGGTCTATTGTAATTGTATATGTATCTGTGTGTGTAAAGGAAATTAGCTTCTGCACCTCTTCCAACTCCATTTATCTTTGTCCCATCATATATGCCATTATATTAAATATATATGTATATAAAATATACCATTATATTAACAAAATATATATTAACAAAATATACCATTATGTTAACAATATATATTAACAAAACATTCCATTATATTAACAAAATATATTCCAGAAACACTGCCAAAACTATCATATAAATCTACTTAACTCCTTATCTCCTCGCTTCTAAAAAAGAAAAAAAAAGGAAATCTTGGGCTGAGGATATAGTTCAATCATAGGGTATTTGCCCAACATGTGCAGGGCTCTAGTTTCAATAATAATCAATACTACCAGTACTATATTCACACACACACACACACACAGAGAGACACACATATTTATATACACTCACATGCACACCCATGCATACACACACTCACACTCATGGGAATGCAACTAATGGCAATTCAGAAAGACTACTTCCTTTTCAAAGCAGGAGCAATGAGACAAAATTCTCCTTAAACTCTCACTTTGGTGGTGCACAAAGAAGCAGCAATGGGCGCCCTGCTGTTGCAGAATCTCATTTTAGGATTTGACAAAATGTTACATTGCTGCCATTGTGACACAATGCTTGTCATTCCCAATGCTAGTTTCTATCAGAATCACGTATGAAAATGTGACACATATCGCAAATCACAGTAGCTTTTTACCACTAGATGGCAAGCTTGCGACTTAGGAGTTCTTGCCTCTGGGGTCACTAGCCTATTAAATGGAAAACCAATCTAAGAAAACAGAGACACTCCATTTATAAAAAGGTGTTAATGATTTCATTAAGAAAACAAGCACTTTGCAACCAAGCATTATGCAGCTAACAAGCAATTATCAAAGCATATATATGCTTTTCATAAAAACCAAATGTAAGCACTCAAGTACTACTTCTAAAACACATTTGGGATTTTAGTCCCAAATTAACCTGGGGAGCAGGGGACACTCCTTACTAAAATAAACACTGAATTCTGGATGTCTCATTGAGGCCTCACTTGCCCGTCTTTTTAATGAGTCGTGAATACAATGAACCTGTATAAGGTTCAGACAAGGCTTTCTTAAGGACAGCTGGACAGCAAGCAGTCCCTATTCTCAGTCTCTGCACAGATGACAATGAACAAAGAACTGAACTCTAGTTTGGTTGATCAAGTCTAGAGTTGACACATTAACCCATCCAAGAGTACCAGATGAGCACAGACCTATGGGGTTAGCCTTCTCCACATGAGGATCAAGACATCCTCAGAAGCAGCACTTCTCCACAGGGACAAATGGATAGATTTCTTTTAAAGTGAATTCTTAAAAGACAAAACAAACAGGCTATTTATAAACACCCACTTAAAATACATATTCACAAATGCTAAAGACTAATTCATCATATTTTTATAATCATGAGTATAAACTATATTATGGTTATCTTTTTGTTTTCAGCAAAAAGATTCTCAATATAATTAAGCATCTTCTGCCAAAAATCCATGATGAATAGCTGACAATTTTAGAACCACTCACAGCCTAGCTTAAAGACAAAAGCTCATTTCACTTACTGGTTTTATAGAATATTTCTGGAAAAAAAAAAACCATACAATAGTAGAGATTTTGGTAGAGCTAGAAGGTGAAGTATTAGAGAAATAAAAGAAAAAATATTTAAAACTTTTTTGAATTGTTTATTTATCCCTGAAAAGTTACCAGTCTAAAGTATAATACAGAATGGTAAGGCACGACAATGGGTCAGTTTTCCTGCATTAAATGACCCGAAGATTGTTGTACTTTTCAAACTCTTTAGCAAGTATCAGAGTCCCTAGGTTTTTCCTTGACCTCAGCCAAAATTTCTCATTCTGTTTCACTGTGCCTTATATATAAACGTGTGCCCACATTTACTGGCTATCTCTAATGAGTACTTAAAATTGAGATGTGACAGAGCGGGAGAGATTGCTCAGGGGTTAAGAGCAATTGCTGATCTTGCAGAGAGGTCAGTTCTCAGCATCTACAGGGTGGCTCACAACTCCACTTTCAGGGGATTCAACATTCTGTTTTGGCATCCAAGAGTATGAGATGAGCACAGAGATACATGAAAGCAAGAGCTGAGGGAGACCAACACAAAGGGAAGCAAACAGCAAAGATGCTTGAAAAAGTCATAAAGAATCTGACTATTAACTATCTGCCTAAAAAAGCCCCTAAGTACATAAATAATATATTTTTAAAATCCCTTTTAAATAGGATATAAGCTATTCAATTGAATGAAGGAACTAATCCACTCTGGAGATTAGCAGAATGAAGTTGCTGCTCTTTCAGTTCTCAGGATTCAAACCCATGACTTGTTTATTCTGGGTACAGGCTAAAGAGCTGAGCTACATCCCCAGCCCTGACAAACATTCTTGCTAATCACAGCAAAGCTGTGATCTTCCAAGGTTATTGTCTCTTTTACACAGATATATCACACAATCCTGTTTCTTGGGAATTCTTTTTTTTTTTTTAAAGATTTATTTATTTATTTTATGTATGTCAGTACACTGCTGCTCTCTTCAGACACACCAGAAGAGGGCATCTGATCCCATTACAGATGTTTGTGAGCCACCATGTGGTTGCTGGGAATTGAACTCAGGACCTCTGGAAGAGCAGTCAGTGCTCTTAACCACTGAGCCATCTCTCCAGCCCCTCTTGGGAATTCTTAAAGCAACAAGGGCAGCTATCAGAAACCATAGCGAAGGTCTCTGAACTATGATGTACTGAGGCTGGCTAACATCTGACAGTGGTTCTGTTACATGAGTGGCAGTCACTGAGATCTGTGTCCTCTGTAGCTCAGTGGAGACTCCTCCCCCAACAAAGATGAAATGTACCTGGATATTCTTGGTCCACAATAGTCCTCCATATGCATAAAACTGCCCAGGGCCACACAGTGAACAACAGGGACCTGTAACACTAGCTACGTGTTGATGGCCTATGTTTTCTAAGCTTGAACCCTCCAACAAAATAGTATTTTCTCTTAAAGAAACATCATGTCCTTTTATCTGCATTTTGATTTCTCGTAGACCTCATCTTTGCTGTGTGCTTATTTCTAAAAGTAGGGATAACCTATACTAAGCCTGTTTTACTTTAAATGTTTGAGAAATTCTTCCAGTGTCAGGGTCATGCGATGCTTGGACTTGTTTTCTCTTCAGAAAGTAAATTCTTCACAAACTAGGAAACAAAGCTACAGGGTTGACTCTACACAAACCTTTTCTTATTTCTGGGGCTTCAGAATTAGTATTCCCTTTTGAGTGAATCAATCAGTTTTGTGATTATCTAGCTGCTATGTTGGAATAAAAACACTTAGAAATGGTAATAAAAATAATTTGACTTACATCAATTTGTTCCCAACGAGTGCACTCACAGAATAAAAAAAAAAAGAATAGAAAAGAAAAAAAAAATCAGAAACTTAAGAAGGTTCTGATCAAGAAATACAGGCAGAATTTAGAATTTATTGTTCCTTTAATTTTTTTTTTCTATAGCCACTGTATTACTAAGGTTGACTTAAGATGTCTAGATTAAGAAACTGGTCATCTGAAGTCTTTCAGCTATTAATGAAAACTCTCGTGACTTTTACCTTTCTGCTATAGCTCAGCCTTAAAGAGATTTGTGAAACATTCTGCCACAGTTATACCAATACAGATGATTTAAACCAAGAGTTAAATTAATGCTATGAATTTTTTCAGACTAATCACTACACACACACACACACACATTCAATTTGTGTATGGCTTTTTAAAATTCAAATTTGGAAAGTTGTTAGCTTAAACCTACTTTCTAAAGCTAAATGATTTTAAAAGTCAAAGTAAGCTGGTTTGAAATTTTTAATGCTTGTTATTCTGCAGGAAAAGGGAAAAATTGATGCAAATCCATCAATCTTTCCTCTCATGCATATAATTTCATCATTTATCCACTGCTCTTAGGTGAGGCAGCTCAGCATAGGAAGCAAACAGTATTCCTTTTTTTTTGTAAATATATGTTTGGCTTAGGAAATACTAGTGAGACAGTTCTAGGAGCTTCCATTCTGGTTCTAATACTACTCCACCACTTGCCTCCTCTTAATCCTGCCACTGAGCTACAAGCAAAGTTCTCAGCAGACATACAGTGGTGATCCACCCCAGATGAAAGATGAAAGTCCCAGGAAAGCTCATAGTTCCACCCTTCTCCCCCACCCCCGCAAGAACTCCAACATGGTCATCCTAACAGGGACACCATGAATGTACTAGTACACCTGTCTTACATGGAGAATGTTCATGCTCCCACTGCCCACATCGCTCTATGCCACCACAGGCTCATCCAACCTCCCAAGAGGTGTCCTTTGCCAATCAAGTTGTCTGAAATGCAAAATGGGATTTTCTACTTAGGTGGTGCCAACTTTGAATAAGACCAGGGTTAAATGAGGTCTCAATTTCACTTGTGGTAGACAGGGCTTGCCCTCCTAAGTGTGTCCCTTTCTTGTAAGTTTTCTTCTATAAACACTGAGTAGCCTCAACAACTGAGTTATTCCCTCCTAGTTCTAGAGAATCCAAGTCTAAGATCAAAGTCATTAAGTTAAGTTTCTTCTCTAGATGGCTACCTTCTTGCTAAGTCCCCACAGAACCTTGGGTGTCTGTTTCTTCAAATTTCCTCTTCTTGGAGTGCAAGTGGAGGGCAGGGTCAACCAAAAGCAAGAGCATATAAAAACGCCAAAAGGAAACCTTCTATACTGCAATTAATCAAAATACTTTTAGCATTGCAAAGAAAAGAAGGGACCCCAGGCAGACTAGATTAAAACTATCCTAATGGTTCATATTAACTTAATCACCTTATTTAGAAACTTCTCCACATACAGTTTCGGGGGGTTGGTGCTTGGAATTAGGATTTTAACGTATGAACTTTGGCAGGAGAACACAATTCAGGCCATGGAATTACAACACTCCAACTAACATACAAAACTGTGTAATGTCCCCTTTTCTTTAATTTTTAATCCCTTGCTACAGTTGTTTTTTAAAATCAAACTTTTCTTGTTGAGATTTCTGTGGTTTCTGCCTCCTAATCAAATGCTTGCTAATACAGCTGAGTAGTGTGTTCTCCTTGTTTAAACCACAGCTCTCCTGATTTCTCTGACATCCCTGAATAGGGCTGGAACTGCGGGCAGTTGTGAACTGCCTGACTTAAGTGCTGGGCACTGTACTTTGTACTTTGGTTCTTTGTAAAAGCAGTATATCCACTTTTATTACTGAGTTAGATCTTCAGCCCCAGGTCATGTTAATTTAATAACCTCAGCACTCCTAGAATTTCATAATCCTTTGATTTAGACTTTAAAAAAAAAGTGTGGAGTTTCTTTCTTTTATTCTTTTATATTTTTCCCTTACTGTTAAAGCATAGCCCTGTTGAATACTCTTACCCCTGGGAATTATCCTTAACCACCATGACAACTTCACAGATCAAGAGTATAAGGCACTGTGGTAGAGCATAAAGAACTAAATTCCAGCAGCTTTACCTACTGCTACAATGGCAAAGCATACAAAAAACGCATGCTTGATATGAAAGGAGACCAAAGCAAACACAAGTATTGCTTTCAGGCATATGAAGGGGTGCATGTCAAACTAGTCATTCAAATGGAAAGCAAATCAAACTCAGATAGCTCTGAACAGAGCCACACTGTGTACCTATCTGTCATTTTCTAGAGCCAAAGCATTTGCCACAATAACATACTGCTTCTATGAAACTAAGACATGAGATAAACTTATGGGCAAGGCTGGAGAAATGGCTCAGAGGTTAATCGCACTGGTTGCTCTTCCAGAGGTCCTGAGTTCAATTGCCAGCAACCATATCTTAGCTCATAACCATCTGTAATGAGATCTGGTGCCCTCTTTTGGCCTGCAGGCAGAATGCTGTATACATGTAAAATATTTTAAAAACCTAAAAAACAAAACAAACAAACAAACAAAAACTTACCTGGAACTTTTGATTTTTGGTATTGTACTAGGAATATTTATTACTGCTAGATTTGTATTATAGTCATTTGAAAGAGAAATGGGGAGATTTAGAAAATACAGATCTACTAATCTTTAAGTACACATTAGATATCTTAAAATGTATGATACATGTATACATATGGTTTATGTGTCTGCATATATGATACATGTGTATGTCATCTCACACACACACATAAACTACACACACAAAGAAAAACAGAGACTATCAATTTGGAAGAACATGGAAAAATCTGAAGAGAGAAAAGAGAAAGGAGAAAGTGATATAATTTTAATTAAAAATCTGTATAGAATGTCAAACAAGCTAATTTCATCTACAGTATAAATTTATAAAAAATAATAAACAATTTTTAAACTTCTTTGAAAATGTAAGCAGATAAAACTGAGTGTTTGGGTTATAAGGAGCGAGTTTCCTTTATGCATGACAGGGACTCTCCCCAGTACTGGATGTATTCATTTACCAAGTATTTGTCTCTACAGTCTTCCAGGTATTATTGCAGACAGGTAAAACTTGGTCATAGCACTCTCAGAATGGCCATTTAGTAATGTAAATACAATATCCTGCTCTGCCCAACATTCTAAAGCTAGAACTCATGTTTTCTTGGCATGCATAGAGGGCACTGGTGTTTTCACCTGGTGCTCTCTGCTATGCTGGCTGACAGTTCCTGTGATTCCTAGATGATAAGTAACAGACATATTGGTATATCCAATGTGGAACTCAGCAGGAGAAGCTACCATCACAACACATAGGCCTGGGTTCCTGTTCTCCCTCCCCCACCTCATTATATTTCCGAGTAGCATAGGCAATAAGAAAAATTTAAAGGCAGCATTATTGCCAATGGGAAAGTGTGAGCTACGTACATCTTTATCATTCCTAAGCTTCTTCTGATCCTCCCTCTAAGATGCAAATCAACACCTGCACTTATGTATTTTCTTCTCTTCCCACGCCCAATAAAATCATACTTAGAGAAAATTATGAAAAGGAACAAACACTTTAATTTTCTATACAAGTTCAGTTTTAGGTTTAATTATATGAACAACTTACCATAATTATATTGTTTAATTACACTAATTTATAATAATTACATGTGAGTCTTTTGGATAAAATGTTATTTTGAAATCACATAAACTGATCATTTCTAACTGCTGATTACCATAAATGGAGTGTTTATTGTTCTCCAGTCAAAGCCATTCGAAACCACTGTCACTTGCAAATTACCCTAAGCAGACTCTCTCCAGTACAGAGACGCTTATGGAAACAGAACTCTATGAAGATGGATTTAAGAAAAGAGCTGTAACTGGGTAGAGTCTGCAGACAGGCATCTATCTCAACACCTCAGGCCAAGAAGATGGAGTAATTCTGAAGAGCAGCCTTACTGCCACAACTGTTCTCCATGTACTGTTTCCTAGCATCATCCTTGCTTCAGCACATAAAAAACAACAAGAATGGATATCAGGACTTTTTCCTTGATGAATTTTTTTTAAACTACATATGAAAGTAGAAACAAAGTCCTACCCCTACTCAAAAAACTACTGGCAATTGATATGTGCTCAGCTTTCTCAAATGGAGTGACATCAAGTATGTCAAATATATTCCAGCACAGGTCCCATGCCTGGGAGTAGCGGGCCAATGCAAAATGGATGCAGTGTATTTTGTATGTTCCTTTTCCCCTTGGTTTAGTTTACATGTTTGCCTTTTTCATTTGTTTTGATTTGGAGGGGGTTTTGTATGGGATTTTTTTTTTTTTTTGAGAGACAGACTATGAAGTTGAATTAGGAAGGTATGAAGGATCTGAGAGGAGTTATAAAAAGGAAAATACATGATCAAAAGCATTTTAAGAAAAAATTATTAGAATAAAAAAAATAATGAGCAAGTCAGTTCCTATTCTCCAGAAACTGGAAGAGAGATCCAACTGGAAAGGCAAGGTTCATCATCAGAAACTATTATCTGTTCTTGTTCATAAAGACAACTGGTCTAGGAAGGCTAAGTGATATAAAATGGCTTTAAAAATTGATAAAATACATGGACCAAGAATATCTGTTCCCCCCAAAACTGTATATACCAAAATTAACATTAGTTTAAAAATATCTTCCCTTAAATTGAATATGTCCCATCAAAATGAAACGAAAGTGAAGTCTGAGTTAAATGCTTACCAAGGTAGAATTTACTCTTCTCTCTTGACTTTGATTGCTTTGAAAATATTTAATAAATACATATGCAGGAACTTGGGAAAAGCCAGTCATACTGCACCTGCTTATAACCAAATAAACTGAGGACGAAGAAACATTTAATGGCTTGGCCAGTATACAGATTCTTACTATTCAACTATTCTGATTCCCATCTGATATCTAAATAAGATCTTTGAAAAAATTAGAAAGGAGAAAGAAGAGGAAGGAAGGAAGAGGAGGAGAAATAAAATCAAATCTAGACTGATAAGCAAACTCCTAGGAGTGTAAAAGATACACAATTAAGGCAAGTCACTAACACAGGAATTAGTACATTCTTCGTCTCTCTGTGACGAGGCTGAGAGGAAACAGATGTGGATTCTTGGAAACATCAAAAGAGTCACTGAAGGATGCATCCTGTCCTCACCACTAAATCTGTGAACAGTGCTGGGAACACAAAGGGTCAGCAAGCTGTGGGTCCCGAAAGCTAGGGATGTTCTCGCATATTTAAGTGGTTGAAAGGATGCAAAAAGCATGCTGTTCCTTTCCTGTCATGGAAATTATGTAAAGTTAACACTTTTCTGTCCATTAAAAATCTGACTGGATCCCAATTGGACTCATCATTTGTATCCACTTTCCTGTCTACAAAGGCAGGACTGAAGTAATGTAACAGAGATTACCACGAAGTAAAAAGTACTTGCTTTGTAGTTTGGCACAGAAAATGTCATATTCTCACATGACTCAAATATACATCGAATACATCTATTGTATGTTTTCAGTCTATGGTTTCAAAACAACAGCATTCATTATTATTTTTGTTCCAAATGAAACTTCATAGCTAACCATATATAATACAGTGCAGTGCTGGGGTTGGTATATACAGAGAGAAATCAAAGGAAACTACTAAAAAATAAATATTTTGTAGACTATTTCAACAATGTATCTTTTTCATGAATGGAAGGAATCATGTACAAATAAGTAGAAAATACACTGTCCAAAGAAATATGGATAAACCAAAAGCCATTAGCATGGTGACATACAGGACTAGAAATGTACGAAAGAGGAGATAGCGTTTTTCATGACTACTTTTAATTCAACTGGGCATAAGCTAGAGTCATCTAAACGGAGGGATCCTCAACTGAGAAAATGCCTCTGTAAAGTCCAGGTGTAGGCCCTGTTCCTAATCAGTGACTGATGGGCAAGGGCCCAGCCCAAGCCAGTTGTTCTAAGATCTGTAAGAAAGCAGGCTGAGCAAGCCATGAGGAGCAAGCCAGTTTAGCAGCACCCCTCCATGGCCTCTGCATCAGCTCCTGCCTCTAAGTTCCTGCCATCACTGCTTTTGATGATTTTTTTGTTGTTAGATGGAACTGTAAGTGAAATAAACCCCTTCCTCCCCAATTTTCTTTTGGTCAGGGTGTTTCATCACAGCAATAGTAACCCTAACTAATAGTAATGGTGTTGTATGAAGATTTCACTGCATTATATAAAAATCTTTTGCTTTAGAGTGTTGAGGTCGGAATAATGTTTTTCTATCTCTTTTACTGACTTTTAATTGAAATTTCTACCACAATAATTGCAGTCTCATGCAGATATGAGAGACAGAGTTGTTGCTTGTCTGCTCCAATGTCAACCCTTTGGAAAACTATAATATTTCAAGCAGTGTGTTTACGTTGATGTAATCTACCTATTTTATTCACAGTCACCATCCCTCACCTCCAGTACAAAAGGCATTTCAGTCATCCTCACAAGGGGCTAATAAAATTCTCACCTCCTGTGTCAGTAAGGAAAGGTGGAACCAGACTCTATACAGTTGTAGGAGGAACAATGTGGCCACCTCTGCAGAAACACCAGAAGCACACAGCTACAGATGAATCTTCTGCAAGAGGACCTAACTGAGGACTACCTGAGAGACCAAGAATTGCTGACACAGACAATGGCAGCCAATCTGGAACTGCTGCTTAGAAGAGATGCTTTCTTGGGAACAATGAGACATAGGTGAAGGGTATTAAAGGAACTTGCAGCAACATTCAGATGAGCTTGCTGTGGTGTTTCTCACCTGCTCCTGGACTTTGTCTCTTTGATTCCCTCTTTACCTCCAACCTCAAGGGCAAGTAGGGTCAGGCAATGGACGGTCCAGGGCACAGGAAGCATACAGTGAACTGACACAATTCCTGTCCCAACCAAGTGGTGGCAAAGGAAGAAGCTGTAGCTTTCACCATGCTCCTCTGGGAACACTGTAGAGAACTGGTAGCATCTTTAATGCTGCCCAGCAGCCACACAGAGCCCCGCCCACATGGCACTGATGCTGAGTGGAGATCCTGGGCTTGTACCTGGGGGTAATAAGACAATGTTCTCCTTTCTCCTGAAAAACATATTACACACACACACACACACACACACACACACACACACACACACACACAAACACAGGAGGGAAGGGACAGAGAGACAGAGAGACAGAGAGAGACAGATATCTCTATCCACATGGCTTGAATAACATCTGAGATCACAGAGTATCAGCACATCAGAACAAAAAGGCAAAATATCTAAGTTTCAAGAGACACTACAGACATGGAAATGGCAGAGATATTAGATCTCTTATATTTTAAAGTTACTGATTATAAAACTATGCTTGAAGGACTAAGTATGAATAAGACTTAAGCTAAGGAAAGGATATGGAATTGATAACAATTTAGTAATGAAGTATATAATAAAATTATTAAAAATTTTAGTGTTTGAGGCTCAATGGCAGAATGATTGAAACAAAGATGAAAGGAAAAATCAATAAATTGGAAAGCAAAATATTGGTGGTGAGAGTAGCTGAGAAAAGTAAGCTCGGTCTTGGAGACATGAGAAATTATCACAAATAACTTATATTTTATGTCACTGGAGTCACAGAATGAAATAGCAGAATGTGTCTGAATGCCACTCAAAGACATAACGGTTGAACTTCACAAATCAGCCAAGTGGCATAAACCTATTGATTCAAGAAAGCACGATATTTCAAAGTTTAAGTCTATTTCAAGACACATCATCACTAAAACTTTGAATTCTAAAGACGAGACAAAAATCTTCAGAGAGTAGATCAGAAAAATAGCGATATGAAAGTTAGAGTAGTGGTAAGTCTCCTCAGAAGTCATATGAGCTAGAAGTTAAGTATCAAAAGTAATTTAAGGGTGGTCAATCTACAATCTTGTCTCTATCAAAATACCCTTCAGGAAACAAGAAGGAAATCGATACATCCTCAGACAATAAGAGAAAGCTGAGAGAACTTTTGTCAGTAAATTTACTCTAAAAGAAGGCTTAAGTGAGTTTTCCAATAAGAAAGATGACTTAAAAGAAGAAAAACAAACCAAAGCAGCAGCAGCAGCTAAGAACAGAGGTGGAAAGAAAGATCAAAACCACCACAGTGGGCTGCAGATGACGAAAGATGCTCCACTTTCCTTCTTCTCTTGAGTTCATAAATTACATTGAATAACTGAACAAAAAAAATTAACATTATCTTGTGTTGATCTAGGAGGGAAAGGAAATAACCTAAGGGCGGTGTTTCTATACTTTGTGCCAACTGTTAAATCACCAAACCAATAGCAAACTGTGATAATCTACGCACATTTTAGTAATATTTAGAATAACCTCTGAAAGGGACCAACTACAGGTTAATGAAATGAAATGTTGAAATACATCCGAGCAACCCACAGAAGGGCAACTAAAAGAAAACAGAAATGAAAGAAAATGTCAACCACAAAGTAAACTAATAACTTAAACCTGAGCGTCGTCATGCGGTGCGTCAATAGGCTACATCCTCTAATTAGTAATAAGTAGAGTGGATTTAAAAATGTTTCAGTCATATGCTGCTCACAGAAACTCATCTCAAATACATAATGACACAGGCAAACTGAAACTAAATGTGCAGAAGAAGACACATCATGCAAACATTAATCAAAGCCAAGCAGGATTGACAATGTACCAGATAAGTCAGACTTCAGAACAGAGTGTTAGTGGGGATGGCACTGACATTACATAATATGTGGAGCCAATTCACCCACACAGAGATAATCTACATGCATAAGTACACAAATACAGCTGCAAATATATGGATTCAAACTCCTCAAACTGAAAACATAATAGATAATTACAGCTAATACCCTCTAAACAGTTACCAGATTAAGTCAGAGAAAAATAAAGCTTTCATTACCATGACAGCCATGTCAAACAAAAGAATACCAAAAGAAATCTATACATGACTATCTTTCACATAATACTTACAGACAGAAATCAGTAGTATGTAAGATTTCTGTTATGATCAAGAGGGAATGAGGTTACCAGTAAGTCCAGTGCAGTATCAGATGCTGGCCTGTGCTGTTTCATTCTGTAGCACTGAGGAAAGTCAGGAAGACAAAGAAGTAACGCCCCTGACCTTCTCTGCAACACCCCCTCTTTCCCTTTCTGCTCTACACTTTTGCTTCATTTTGAGGCTCTGTGATTTGACATGCAGACAATGTCCAGAATCCTGTGTCTCTGACGCATGTACCCTGTCATTATTATGAACTGCCCTTGTTGCTAATAATTTTCTTTGCTGACACTCTAAATGGTCAAATATTGATACAGCCATTCCTGTCTTTGATTAACGTTTGTGTGGCATAATTTCTTCTGACCTTTTACTTTGCAGTTATAATTGGTACTTACATTTTTGATGTAGTCTACACTCTCTCTATGTTGTATGGACCATTTAGAACACTTCTTTTCAAGGTGGTCCTTGAAAGGGGTACTATTTAAATGCTTCTTGTTATTGTTTGTCTACTTACTTCCTCTGGCTCCCCTTCCTCAATTTCTCTTTTACTTCTTTGCTTCAGGTTATCAGGCTGTTTATATAGAACTGATATGAGTCTCTTAAAGAACCCTCTGGATAGATTTTTATAATGCTCTAGTTTCTCAGAGTATTTTATACACATGAGAATATGAACACATCTATGATTTACAATAGTCTGCTAATACGAGTACGGTATCACCTTCAGGGGAGCATGGAAGTTTTCTTCTCATTCAGTTCCCTTTGCCTCTTCTACTTTTTTTTCTTTTTCTTTTTCTTTCTTTTTTTTTTTTTGCCTCCTCTACTTTTAAGTATAGTTTTTACAGTATTATGTGTGGGATTTGATTTTTGTTACAATCATCAAACATCATGAAGTCATGAAGAGATGTTGCTACTATGTCTTCTTCTCTGAGTTCTATTGCTCTAATTCCCCAATATCTTTCACCATTTTTTTTTACTGTTTACAAACTTCATCCAACATAAGAACCAATGTCTATAGGTAACGAGTTGATTTAATTGTTTGTTTTTCTCAAATTAGGAGTGTTTTTACTTTTTTTTCCTGAGTGACAATATTACTGATCCGTAACTTGCTGTGAATAATTCTATTATTTTAGTGACTGAAACAATTGTATATTGCACACTAATTGAAGGGCCTGGTTGGTATTTTGTTGAGTACTTGGATGCCACAGGACACCTTTGCTACTGTGTTGTCCCAGAGAACCTTCTGACTTCATTGGATGTTTGAGTTGGATGGTCTCCGATGCCAGTAATCCTGAACCAAAACCTAAAAATGCCAAATAATCCAAACTCTACATTTTAAAAAAAAATTTTTTTTCATTCTTAAACCAATAGTCTGTTGAAATTAAAGTCAGAAGACATGACAGCCTGCTGGAATAAATGGGTCAGCATGAGGCACTAGAACTGTAACCATCTCCTCAGTCATCAGAGAGTATGGTCCTCTTCTAGCATGATCAATTAAGGTAATCATTAAGATAATGTATTAGTATTAGTGATTCAATTCAATTCTACTGTGATCTATTTTTTCCATCAACAGGGGAATAGAGAATGCATGACAATGACTTACAAACTATCTCTCTGTTACACGCAAATATATAAAACAATGTATCAACTTTGTTTATATTAGATCCTTGACAATGAGGAAGAATGCATTATTTGACCAGCCTCCCATATTTCTACTCTTACTTACTCACACATATAGAAAAAAAAAACCTCAACTGTTTAAATCTATTGTATAATGAAGAAAATAAGAGAGATGAATGCTAAAACACACAGGCCACAGAGTCAGGAGCCTTTCTTTTATATCATGTTATGGCATGGCATAAATTTTGTAGGAAAATCTTACAGTGTAGTTCTACAGTCTTATAGTCCACTTCACACTCACACAACTTTACGTCATCAGTTTCCATCATTTTATAAACTCGATGCATTTAAAGAATCACTGTAAAAGTAAACAGAGTTTTAAGATAGCTATGAACCCCCAAATAAAGGTGAAACTTCTCCATTTTTAAAGTTTTTTTTTAAATTCTCATGGTTGTAATATTATTCTATATGGTCCCAAAATAGCTTTTTATATAAAAAGGTACCAATCAAAAAACATACTTTCACTTAGGAAAAATTATAGTTCACTTAAGCCACACCTACTCAAAAGACACATGATAGTCCCTTTTCTAAATACTGTAATGATGTAAGAGAGTAAGGGGGAGGAAAAAGTCAGGAAGTGGTGATACACACCTTTAATCTCCAAACTTGGGAGGCAGAGGCAGGCAGATCTCTGAGATCGAAGCCAGCATGGTCTACAGAGTGAGTTCTAGGACAGCCAGGACTACACAGAAAAATCCTGTCTCAACTCTCTGCCCCCACCCACAACCTAAAAAAAGGGTATGGGAAAGGAGATAAGGCAGTGATATATTCATAAGATAATGTAACTACACAGTTATTTCATATCAGTGATCATGGTGAGAAAGTAAAGACAAGTGAGGGGGGCACCATCCTCACCTCATGATTATCTTACAAAAAATGTGTTTCTTAGCATACTCACTGTGACAGGCCTAATTACAGGCAAAATCACCCTTGAAACCTGGGCAGCTTGTTTCCAAGGTCTCTGATCTTACCCAAACACCACACTGCAGAGAAATTTCACCCTAGAGAAATCAGTGAAACAGTGCATTCCTACTGTAAGATATAAAGGCAGGATAAATACAGAATTCATATAAAGAACTCCATTTCACATGAAATAAGCACCGACCAATGGTGGCAACCCTTAATGAATAGTGCCTCAGAAACGTGGGATGGCTAAAACTGTTAGGGTTTTCAATTTATACCTACATAAAGAAACTCCCACTCACCCCAAAAGGTTTACAAGATTTCAAGGCAAACACACAGTAAGGGTATAAATCAACTAAGAAGCAAAGTAATTGCTTCATACCCAGTGTGTTAACAACGGATACTGCTCATGAATCTGCCTTTTCAATTTGCAATAACTGAAGCAACTGTATCCTGACCCTGGAGGATCTTAAATCTTCCACTGAGTAGTTTATTCAGAAAACAAACAAGAAAATTAAAATGTTAATTAGAAAACAAAAAAAAGAAAAAAAAAACAAAAACAGTTACGCTATAAAAATAAAAGGTTAACACCACTGTACTTGACTTCCCAAAAATCAGTTGACATTTTTCATTTATAGATCCAAGCTACAAATCATGAAACCCAAGAGAAAATACTCATAAACATATCACCATTAAAGAAAGCAAGCCAACTTTTTGCTCAGAAAAAAAAAAAACTTATGATAAATAAATAGAAGCGGAGGACTTTTAGAATTGAGGAGGCAACAGAAGAGCATTGAGGAAAGAAAATTTTCATTCAATGAACTTAGGATAAAGAGAAGTAGAGGGTTTAAGTAGTTAATTGGCAACAGAAAGAGTAATACCATGAAGCTTTCTATACAATGGAGGACTTAACGTTCAAAGCACTACTATTAGGCTACTCAAAAAGAAACTTTGAAGATGTGTTAAGAGAAATACCTCTATGTAGGGGCAAAAGAGAAGCCTGGTAGGTAAATTACCTACCTCAAGCAAGAAAACCCCAGCAGATCCCAGCAGGCATGCAAAAGCCAGGTGCTAGCAAACTTCTCTAATACCAGAAATGGGAAGCAGAGAAATGTGGATCCCTGGGGTTCATTGACCAGCCAAACTAGCCAGTATC
The DNA here is from genome assembly GCF_011762505.2 of Arvicanthis niloticus. Classification (NCBI taxonomy): domain Eukaryota; kingdom Metazoa; phylum Chordata; class Mammalia; order Rodentia; family Muridae; genus Arvicanthis; species Arvicanthis niloticus. The sequence continues at coordinate 38,696,823 of NC_047672.1, read as the reverse complement.
TGAGCTCCATATAGTAGAAGGCCTTGGCTCAGAAAATAAGGGAGGGAGGGAAGGAGGGAGAAGTAAATGGAGGGAAGGTAGAAGGAAAAGGAAGGAGGGAGGGAGGGTAGGAGGAAGGATGAAATGGAGGGAATGAGGGAAGGTGAGAGCAGGAGCTATAAGAGAGTGATTGTGTGTGTGTGTGTGTGTGTGTGTGAGAGAGAGAGAGAGAGAGAGAGAGAGAGAGAGAGAGAGAGAGAGAGAGAGAGAAGGAACTCTGAGTATGCCAATCGCCCTTTGCTCCAACTCTGAATATCAAACTCCTTTCTGTCTTGTTTTTAAAAAATAGAAATGGAAAGAGGAAAAAATACAACACTTAGCCCTTAAGTAAACTCTCAGAAACTTAGTTCTGTATTCAACTTCAAAAACACCGTATTTTGTCCTTACCACGATGTGACTTGCTTCCCCCTTTCTCTTAATAAAAATATAAACTCTATCATTTGTATCATGCAAAAGAGAAACACCCCAGTCTTCCAAAACAGTGTCTTCACTTAGAATTTTTCATCATAACTTATCACATTGGTAGTTCATTGGCAGACAAATAACATCCAGTTTTGAAGTAAATCAGACCTGAGAGGGACAAAGAGATGGCTTAGGCATTAGGAGTGCTTGCTGCTCTTCCAGAGGACCTGAGTTTGGTTCCCACCACTCACTCCTGGTGGCTCACAGCCTCCTGAAACTCTAGCACCAGGGCACCCAATGCCTCTCCTGATCTCTGCAAGAACTGTAATCCTGTGTTCAATACACCCCCCTACACACACACAACACATATAATTTCTTAAAAATAATAAAATGGTTTTAAAGGACCTGAGAGATAGAAAAATGGGGAAATGTTTCAATAATTCATCAGAGCAAAAGACAGTATGACTGTTTTATATTAAGTCACAATAATTACTGCTACAAAATTTCAATCACATGAAACTCACTTCTAGCTTTTCATCTCAGCAGAGGCCAAACCCTGAATTTGTGAAGAAACTCATCGTTGCCACACTAAATCAATTCTGTAGAAGATCATAGATCCCTCTCTCCTGTAAGTGCTAGAAGAACAGGTTAGCAGAGGGTACCCTGCAGAGAAAGAGGCACACATGGCGACTGCTCCCAGAATGCCAACTCAAATATAAAAGCCAGAGACTGGAATTTGTAATGAGTTATGGAAGACTTCTCCTTTCAAAATTAATGAAAATCTACATAAAGAGAAATACCAATTTACTGTAAAGAAAAACTATCTTACTGCACCAAAAGAAAGAGACGAATAGTCTCATTCTGATTTGAAAATACAAACGTAACATAAATCATGCTGTAAGAGATAGTCACCTTTCTATGTGTATAGATACATTCAAATACATATACACATATATTATTCACACAAAACAATTCAAAAGTGCATAGTAAGTGTATGTCAAGCACATATGGACAAAAACAAAGTCACCTTATGTAATTCTAGACCTATGTATGGGAATAGCATTTGAAAAAATTATGTAATTTCCTTCAAACCATCAGAAAGTTACTTTCCTATCAATAAAACTTTGATTAAAAAATTTTTTTTGAAATTGAAGTTGTCTATAAAATATGAAAATAATGAAGGTACATAAATATTAAAAAGTGTGCAAAAGAATCACCCACATTCCTAAAATAACATTGATTATAATTCCTAAAAGTATGACCTTATAAAAAGTCCAGAATGATCAGTACCTAGAAATTTGATCTTGTAGGTAACCCTCCACTTGGATGAACTGTTGAAGAAAACCACTGTCACATAAATATGATTTAAAACAACTCATCTGTAAAGTGATCTTATGTAACTGTCCTGTACAAAAGTTAATAGAGAATCCAGAGTATTTTTCCATTTGCATTGAATGGAGGTAAAATGTCAATAGACCTCCACTAGAGATGCACTAGGTATACCTATAGGGAAAGAAAGAAGAATTGCCATTTGACTAAAGAAAACCTCACATATGCAAATTCAATGCACACTAAAATACTTCTTAGAAAGTAAAGCAATTAAATTCATCACTGGGAAAACTTGTGATAACCAAAGAGCACCATCATAAGGTAGTAAATGCTAAGAAGAAAAAAAGACTCACCCAAATCCCCATTTCTCTGCAAATAAATAATTTTCCCAATAAGAATGATGTCACTGGCTTTTCTAAAAGACAGTTTACTGAAGGACACTTTTCTTCATTGTGAACATGAAAATGTAGTTTGACATCTACTTTCTGTTAACAATGTGGAAAAGACATTCCATTGGTGGAAACACACAGCTGGCAATGCAAATCTGACCACCAACCCCTGGGGGAGGAGCTCACAGATCCTTGCAGTAAATTTACTACTCTCTGCTAAATGGACACATTATCAAACTTCCCTGTAAATGTGTATCTGTCTCATTGATTACTACAGCTCTCAGATCTCATAAGACAAAGACTCTGTGTGCTGGATGATGGTCAATGAAGAAACTCAACACTGGTCAAATTACAGAGAGAGTCAATGGTGTGCTTAACCAAAAATATAAAATCTACATCACACTCTCTCCCCGAGGCTTAGACACCACCATGGGAGAGGTAGGGCAGAAAGACCATAACAACCAGAGGTCTGGGAGGTTCAAACCAAAACACTTCTGATAACTTCATTCACAGATTGCTGGCAGCTGTGTTTGTCTGCACAAGGCCTGCACAGGTTCAAGCCAATCACTTTAGCATGAGTTTTCAGTCCTAACTAAAAAGCCGCTGCCAGGTGATGGCTTCTGAAAGATGGAGAGTGGGGTGTCTGTAAGAGTGGCCCCGTATCTACACAGTCAGCACAAACTGGACTCCGTGAGATTTTTTTAAAAAGAAGAAGACACAAAGTCAGAAGGATGTGGGGAGGTGGGGATGGCTCTCAGAGGAGTGAGGAAGAAGAGGTGAATGAGATCAAACTACATTGTATTACATGTTCAAATAACTAATGAAAATATACTTAAAACGTAAAACTAAAAGAAAAAAGAAAAAGATAAGCTTACTATCCTTATACAATTATAGCAATTTCTGTATTTTCTTATGAACTTTGTTCTGTCCTTAAGTTTAGTTTGATTTTTACTTACTAGGTGTGATTGCATGAGATAGGCTGACTTTAATTTTTTATACAATAAATTTTAATCATGTTTTAACTTCCACCAGCTCCTCCTAGATCCCTCTCACCTTCCTACCTACCCAACTTCTTGTATGTTCCTTTGTTTCTCTCATTCCAACAACAAATTCAAAACAACAACAGCAACAACAACAACAACAAAAAAAAAAACCAATGAGACAAAGTCTAAAATTAAACACCTCCTCCATAGACACACATTAAAAACCCAACCATGGGGTTTATTCTGTGTGGTTTAAGATTTACGATAGGATTTTAATGAAGTATGACAGGCAATTACAAGACTCAAATCTTTCATTAATTTAATAGATGAAATGGTATCTACTTGTTTATAATGTTTATGCACCAGAAATTGTCCACTTTCTACCATACTATATTTAAAATGATATGGGAAATCAATTCAAAGAAAAAATAAGGACTTTATATGTAAACACTAAAGTTAAAAAGGGTAATGGTTAATTAAATGACAAAACATTCCTAAAACAGATAAAATTTTATTTATAATTTTGAGTGCCTTAGTTACTGTCTATTATCTATTCCTGTGATTTAAAAAAAAATGTCCAAGAACAACATGGGGAGGAAAGGGTTTATTAGGCTACCATCTTCTGAGGAAGCCAAGGCAGGAACTCAAGACAGGAACTCAAGGCAGGAACCTGTAGGCAGAAACACGTAGGCAGGAAATGAAGCAGAGCCATGAAGGAATGCTGCTTATTAACTTATTACATCTTGCTTGCTCCTTATGCTTTCTTAAACAATCAATGAACATCAGCTTAAGGTTATCACTGCCCACAGTAGATAATGCCCTCTTAACCAATCACCAACTGCCCAACCGACATGCTTCTACAAATGCTCTCTCTTTGCAGAAATCTCTATTATCAAGCTGACAAAATATCTAACAAGTGAATAATCTGAAAAATAAATAATTCTGCTTACTTTATATATGATTACTTTTTATATGAATTGGCATAAAATTATTCTAAATAATAACTATTGAAAACTTTTAGACAACGGGTCACCTGCCACAAAGAAAAGGAAGACATCCAAGAACCAGAGAATAAATTAACAAGCAGATTTGGCTAAGGTGAACTTACAAGATGCAGGCAGATGTGTGTCCTGAAAGACAACCACTGTCTGGGAAACAGCATCAACAGCAAACATGGTAGGGGGGAAGCAAATTACACAGCACAGAAAACAACTAAAAACAAAAGCCTAGGCAGAATTACCCTGGATAAAGAACTGATAAAGAACTTGATAAAGAAACATGGATAAAGACATTGTGACATCTTAATGGGGAAAAGTAGAACAAAGCAAAACAACAACAAAAGCAGGGTGTTATTAAATCACTAAAAACTCAAAAATAGAATGGAATTAATGAAAATTGGCAAGGATATAGTTTCAAGAGCCTAGAGAGTACAGCATGGTCTGGTGGAGCTGGAAAATGCCACTGGATCTGGTGGTGAGGCCATTCAATGCTTCTTCAACTGGACAGGATAGTTAAGAGTTACAGATTAAGCAATTAACCTTGTTTACAAAATACTGGTACATGGCTGGGTTTCCCGTCAAAGAACACGGCAATGTGGCAATGTGCAAAATAAGAACCCACAAAAATCAAATGAGTGTTCAAGGTTGATGTCTGGCAGAATGTCATAGCTAAGCTGGATTTGTAGGTGGCAAAAGAAGGAACCATGAACCTGCTGAGGAAGTAGTGCCAGGCAGAAGGAGGAGTCTGAGTACTAAAGGCATGCAAGGCATGCGAAGAGACTACTGGCAAGTGACACAGTACAAGGACATGACTGGAAGCTGTGTGATGGAATTGCTGCACGGACTCTGGCTTTGCTGCTCAGTGAGTGGACAACTCCCAGTTTGAGGAGAAGAATGAAAGCCTACCTGGGTGGAGAGCTTCTCCAAAGAACATAACTGAATGAGCAAAGCTACTCCTACAGTGCTTTCTGTTTGGCAGCCACAGTGTTGAGGAACTTCAGCCAACACTGTTGGCCAGGTTTGTCATGAACTCTACAGTGGGATTTAAGGGAGCCACCAGTCGGGCTGGGCTCAAAGGAACAAGCACGCAATCAGCAGGCACAAGCACCATCTCACTTATCGGAGAGTGTCCAAATAAGTGCTCATGTTTGGCTTTCTATTTGCTTTACAGTGAAGATGCAAAGACCTCAATTTGTCAGCTAAGAGAATTAAACAGACACAAGAGAACCTACATATACTTGTGATAAATAACACGCATGTCTTATCTTCAAAATACAAACAGAACCCCTTTTGATTATAATAATGGACTGCCACTAAATATGGTGAAATAACCACGGCAAGTATTGAAAGGTATATATATATGCTGGCGTAAAGGGTCATCATGTACATTGGCTATGAAATTGTACAAAACAACACTGAAAAGGATGGTGGCTCGAAATGAGAAGATATCTATCACCAGCTCTAAAGACCTCTTGGCTTTCTCTCCAGCTCCTTTTGCCGCTGTCAGTAAGGATCACACTATGTCACTAATAGGGGGGTACTACATGCAGCACAGCTTATGTAGACTGTCAAAATCTAACTAAGTTACCAAAAAAGAGTGACATACAAAAAAATTAGTGAAGCTAAACAGTGGCAGTCTCGAAAGGTGCTACTAAATCCATTATCTGAAAAACATAAGACATTTCTCACTTGTTTGAAATTTTCTCATTTTTATTAGTACTTCGGGAATTCCATAGAATATATTTTGATCACATTCACTTTCTCCTCCACCTCATTTTTCTCAGTCCACTTCCCATTTCTTACATATACAACTTAGTCCCTTCTTTAAAAACAACAAAAACTATTTAGTCCAATTTGTGGTGCCCCTATATTCCTGGATGTGTGGCCTTCTGCTAGAGCATGGTTGACCAGAGGACACGCCCTTAGAGAAAACTGACACTCTGTCACCCAGTAGCTATCAGCATCTAATTGCTATGTACAAAGGGTGAGACCCTGTGCCCACTTCCACTCTCCATGCTGAAATTTTTGTCTGGCTTGAGTTTGCAGAGTTTTCTTACAGGCTGTCTCACTGCTATAATACACACAATGCAACTGTCCTGCTGGATTCTGAAAACACTGTTTTCTTAAAGCCATCTACTACTTCTGGCTCTTACAATCTTTTACTTCCTTTCCTTCATGGATCCATGAGCCTTGGCAGGGGGGCGACTGATACAAATGTCCTACTTAGGCCTGAGTGGCCATTCTGTAATCTTTTATTTTCTTGCACCATAGCCAATTGTGAGTTTCTGTGTTAATCATCCACTGTAAAAAGAAGCTTCTCTGATGAGACTCAATAATCTATGGGTATGATGATAAATCGTGATAAATCTTTAGTAAAGTAATAGTAGGTTCTCCACAGCCTGTTATCTGTCAAGCCATAGGCTCTCTGCCCCTATACTAATGGTGGATTTGAGTGTCAACTTATAGAAAAAGCCTTAAATTCAACCAGAAAATAGAACGCCATTCCCAAAACATTAAACATCATCATTATACCCTGGGCATATCATATAATGCTAGTCATTGTCACAGGTTGCAGAGTTCGCAGCTAGAAATATTCATTAGTCACCCCCTTACCCCCAATATCATACACAGCACCTTCCAGAGCTATAAAAGGGAACCAGGAAAGTTAGCTTGGTTTCTCAATGTACAATGATTCCTATGCAGTATCTTCAAAAACAGGGACTTACTGTCATGTTCTGGGTGGTAAGCAAGAGCATGGAATGACTTAGGGGTGGAGGGCGGACTCTATGGGACCTCACTGGCCAACAACTGTAAAATAAGTAAGCCATTTCTGGTTTTGGCCTTCCCTTATACTAGCTGGTTTCTAACAGGAACAACGCTGTTTTTTATAGGGTCACTACATTTTAATGTGTGTGTGTGTGTGTGTGTGTGTGTGTGTGTGTGTGTATGCACACACACACATTAGGAAGCTTCTACATTAAGTTTCCATGTGACTTCTTAAAAAATATCACTAATTATTATGGCTAGGACACCAAAAGAGGTAGAAAAATGAGAAAGGGAAGGAAGCATTTGTCTACATTATCCAGTAAGGACCCAGGTGACACTTGAGAACAATCATAGTTTTTTGCTGTAAAGACAATTAAAGGAAATAAGATATGGAGCTTGCTAAGCCTTTAACTACAATACTAGGAAAAAATTTTTTTTGTAAGTCAGAGGCAGAAATCAAAACATAACTATTTGTGAATGGGAAGGAGGCTCAAGGGGAAAAGCATATTTTAAACTTATATGATCATGAAATTTAAGAGATTGTGTTTGTCAAAATTAGCTAAGACTATGCAAGTTGGAAAAACAAAGGCCGAATTAAGGGAATGTTTTCTATGAATACTAGCTAAACCTCACTTTAGAATTCATGCTAGACAGAAGCCTGTTACTTCATAGATAAAAAGCCCACTATTACAGGAGATATTTTTCCTATCATATGCAAATATAAGAAATTTCTTTTCAATATTATTTGTGCTGGCTACTCTTATGTTAACTTGGCACAAGATAGAGTCATCAGAGAGGAGGGAGCCACAAGTGAGAAAATGCCTCCATAAGATCAGGTAGGGAACCTGCAGAACATTTTTCTTAAATAGTAATTGACGGGGAGGACTCAACCTATTGTGAGTGGGGCCACCCTGGGCTGGTGGTCCTGGGTTCTGTAAGAAAACAAGCTGAGCAAGCTATGAAAAGCAAACCAGTAAGCAGCACCCCTCCATGGCCTGGCCTCTGCATCAGCCCCTGCCTAGGTTCCTGCTTTCTCCCGATTTTCTTCTTCAATGATGAACAGTGACTTGGAAGTATAAGCTAGATAAACCCTTTCCTCTCTAAGTTGCTTTAGTCATGGTGTTTCATCACAGCAATAGTACCTCTAACCAGGATAGTATATAAGGATGAAAACCCAAGGAAAGTCACAGAAACTGACTACACATACATTTTTGACATGGAGGAAAAAACACTATCAAAGTGGTGAGTTTTGAAAGATCATACCATTACTTTGACCTGTGAGCTACTTCTGTACCAAAAAGCTGTCACTGGACACTGGAATGAGGGGAGTGTTGGCATAAATAGTAGACTTACTACTTCTAAAGCATGAGGGCTTTACTGGTAATGTCCAGCAGCCCCAAAGGATGGCCCCCTCATACACCTGCAACTCCAACTGGCTTCAACCTAATGAGTTGCTTTCCTCATACATATACTAGATAGGATCCTGGTCCAGAAGGAATTGTCAATAACAACTCCCTCTGCAGTCCTAATCATCAGCACTATCAGACCTCTGCCACTTTCTGGAGACTCAGTCTGAATTACCTCTGGTCTTCACAGGATAACTAGTCCTACAGAGATGTCAAAATCACAAGTTACTTCAAATGCTACTACCACACAGTCTACATTATAAATCTTGAGATAATGTACCAGAATCACACAGTAGTGGAAATCCCACATTTGTGAATCACAAATCAATTACTTTCTCTCAAACTGATTCAGGACAAAAATCTCACTAATTGTTTCCACAAGTGACTCTCTTGTGGAGCCATTGTCCAGAACCATCGAACCAAAGCAAATGTTTCTCATCCCTGTCCTTCAATATGAGACAGAAAATACTACCACTCACTTCTCATTGTTGCATGAATGGCATCCCTAGAGAGATACAAATGAGCATCTGCACCCCCGTCCCCCAGATAGGGCACCTATAACAAAGCTTAGAAGAATCTGAGCCTGGTTTATAAAGTTCCAAGACAGACAGGGCTACACAGAGAAATACTGTGTCAACCCCCACCCCCAAAGTCTCATCTCCAAATAGATGACAGCTTCCCCATAGTGGGACAGGATCCTCTCTTTTGTTAACCTTCTATACACTTTGTATTCTAGCACTTTCTACAACAACTAGATCTCTTGAAATTAAGGTAAAGTCATATACAGATGAATGGGAAGTGTAAAGAGGAGGGTGTCAGGAATCTAAGTTGATGGTTCAATGTCCCCTTACAAGTCAATGGACCTACTTTGGTCTCTTGAAATTAGTTACAGCTTCTCTGCTGAAGATGACAGCTGTTATACTCAGAATACATCAAATGCACTCTATAACATTCACCTTGAGTGCATTCTAACTCGTTCAAACTACAACTCACTTAATGCAGAGTGCAGAACAGTGACAGAAAAGATGCATTTTATATCCTTTCTTGCTGGAAATTCATGAGACATCATTTTTCCAAGTACAGCTTCCAGAACTATACTCTCGCTAACTTAACCCCCTAGCTCTACTTCCCCTGTATACAGGAACAGTAAAATAGATCGAAGCAGCATAGATGGCCAGCCAATAATCCAATTAGTTACTGTCAGATATAAACAAAGGCTAAGAGGAGACAGTGAGAAAACATTCTCTTCATACCCGCAAGCACTATAGAGTCTACTAAGTTGGGCATGGTGAGTTAAGAACAAAGAAATACTGGTCAGAGTTTTAAGCACACACACATGGGCTGTCTGGCATAAGAGTTCCATCTGAGCAGCCCTACTTAGGCAATGACTGAGCTCTTACTTCTGAGTTAGATCAGCGTTTTCTTCTCTGTTCAGAACTAGCAATAGCTTGGGATAAGCAGTGAGTTGACAGATAAAATGATAATGTGCTAAGTCCAAGGTTGTTTGCTTATCCTGTGCAAGAATACACATGGCGAGACCCATGGCTGCAGTTACATATGTAGCAGAGAATGGCCTTCTCAGGCATCAATGGGAGGGGAGGCCCTTGGTCCTGTGAAGACTCCATGCCCCAGCATAGATGAATGCTAGGGTGGTGAGGCAGGAGTGGGTGGGTGTGTAGGTGAGGGAGCACCCTCATAGGAGCAGTGGGAGGGGCAATAGGATAGGGGTTTGTGGAGGGGAAAGTGGGAAGGGGGATAACATTTGAAATGTAAATAAATAAAATAACCAATAAAAGTTGTTTTTTTTTTTTTTTTAATAAGGTAAGGAAGACTTCTATACCAAGACTAGGATTCTAAGGATTACCAAGAGAGGAAAGTGACACTCAGCCACCTCTGTTCAAGAGTTTCTGGTTCCAGAGTCAAGGTACTTCTAAGGTCTGGCTGCTCACTGAGCCCTTGAATCTGTGGGACAATTCCTTTATTGTAAGTCTCCATTAGTTCCTTCCAGTAGATTCTATTACTTAAAACTAATAATAGTTGTGAATAGTACAGGTTTGGCCTAATTTTATCTATCAAATGTGATAGAGACAGAATGAAGGGATTCCAACGGTTGCAGGCTTGGGTAGAAGATAAGGACCTCAAACTGAAATATGAGCTACATTTATGCGTCTCATATTCCTAGCTAAAGGGAAACAGAAGCCAAAAGTTCCCAGGTTTTTAAATGCCATAGCATTTTGAGAATGAGAATACAGCCAAATATTGAAATAGCAAATGAACTCAAATGTGAAAAGACAAGAAAAAACAAAGTAATGCATTTTGAAGAGGTTAAGAAAAATTTCCCAAGGTCTCAGAGGTAATAATTAGCATAAATAGAGTTTATACTCCAGAATTCTGGTTTCATAGCGAGGACTCATATTATACATGGCATCACCACATATAACCAGGGGGGGTCTCCATAAGGAGTTCTTTCTCATTTAGGCCTAAGGATGAACATTTCCACAAAATCTAATAATAACCTATTTTATCTAGATGTAAACCCAAATACTAAAAGTAAAAGTGAACCTTGAAGTTTATACTATCAAGTCTTGTATTTGAGAGGGAAATATGAAACATTAAATATGGCATAAGTAGGCATGTTCTCAGAGCCCATTTGCAGGACTGTTCCTGCCATGGGATCATAAGAAGTAGCACCAAACAACCAAATCCACCAGCAAGTGAGAGTGAAGAAGTCTTTGCCCTTCCTGACCAGGACAGCTTCTCCAACAGGTGAGCATTATCAGCCCAGTAACTACAAGAGAGGGTCCTAAAGCAGGTCAAATGCTCCCTCGCCCAGTGGTCCTCTGAGGTCTTTGTGTTGTTACAGGATATTTGATCACACCGTGAACCCTGAGATTCTGTTATTTACTGAAAACACCTATTTCTAGTTATGGTGTGGCTCAGCCCTCTGCACACATCCTTAATCTCTCTGGTTAGAATAAGGCATGCACTTAGTACACACTTTTAATCCCAAGAAATTAAGGTAAAGTTAGTTTGTAGAAGGAAGCACCCATGTTTGAAAGTGATGTCTAATTGAGTGGAAGAGAAAGTAATAAATCAGAGAAAGATTTGACAAAATAGGATATGTCCAACTCTGGTGAGAAGAGAGAGGAAAAGGGAAGCTACTTGAGGGGCAGTGCAAAGAGAGGGAAAAAAAGAGGCAGTTTTACTGGGAGAGTTTTACAGAGACAGGTTGAAGAAAGAACAAGCTGAACACTGGTGAAGACAGAATGAGTCAGAGAATGAAAAGGATCTAGAAGATTAGAACAGAGTGCCAGAGTTAGTTTGAGGCCAGAGCAATTCAGTCAGAGGAGAGAGAGAGAGAGAGAGAGAGAGAGAGAGAGAGAGAGAGAGAGAGACAGACAGACAGACAGAGAGACAGAGAGACCAGGCCAGATTGACTCAGTCAGCTTAGAGGAGAGTTTGAGCCACAAGAGCTGAGTTGAACCAGCCAGCCAGAGTTCAGAAAGAACTGAATAGGATGAGCATATCCATCAGTAAGTCTCAGAGGCTGAAAACATGCTAGGCATAAATAGATTGTGAAGAGTCTTAAAGCTTCCTGACCTAGTCCTAGCTTAGCAGACTGATGTACTAACTCTCAGAGACAACAATTACATCTGGAGAACAGAAATACGTTTACATTGTTGGATCTATTCACAGTTTCCAAATAAAAGAGGAGACACCTTGCACTAACCAAAGACAACATTGCTGAGTGATCCTGGACCTACTCAAGGCAGTCACATAAATGGAAACCCACTTATGACTGGTTCCTAAATTAATTCCAACCTACACCAATATAAACATGTTTGCAATGGTGTAATATATACAAGATTTTTTTTCTAAACTACTGTTAAAAATGAAGCGGAGCATTAACCAATGGAGGACTGTTTTGCCAGGAACATGGTCTTTTTCTGCTTTATAAAAGCACACTGCTGGTTCATCACAGAATTTAAACTCCTATTCCAACACACTTGCATGAATCTGCACTGGTGACTCATAGAATCTGATTTTCTATGAATATGCACAGATGCATCTCAATTTTTATCTTCTATACTGGTTGTGAATAATTGCTTACATATTGATAAGCATTTAACATTATTAAATTTAGCTTTACTTATTTATATCTATGTAAGATATTGCATCATTTAATTATAATTACATTGTCTATGAGCTCTGTTTTTTGTGTAGAGAAGTGGCATTATAAATGATTTGTTGTTTTACCAGGAAGCCCTGTACTAATGGAATTAACAGTACATGACAGTCACTATTCTAATTTTAAATGCTTGTTTAAAACTTAGCTTTGTTTACATGTTAGATCTCTGGCACTGTAGCTTCTTGTTACTCCCTAGGTACTGGAAGACTTACATTAGTGAAAGTTATTTCCAACTTTTCTCATAGTGCAAAGAACTCCATATACTTTCTCAACATCCTAGTATGATCACTAAACATACACTTGCTTATTACACCACCTCAGTGTCATATAAAGTGGCTTCCAAGACATGAAGTAAACCTACATCAAAGTCACAGTTTATGAAGGTTCAGTAACAGCCTCCAAGCATGCAGGATGTGAACACAGAGACCTAAGATCACCTCTATCTAAGATTAATTGGTTAAAATCTAGTAGATGTGTTAACTCACAGATTCATTTATTGGTTGACTTAATGGTGTTCATTTCAAAGATTATTTTGTGGATTAATTTACATGTGTGGATTAATTTCCATTAAGGCATGTGCATGCAATTATCAAAATCTGTTTGCTTAAGAGCTTGTTTATTAAAATTTACTTCCTGTAGGGGGTGAATCAAAGATAAGCAAGAAGATAAGCAAACACTTACAGTCGTGATTTCATCCAGAGCTTTCCAGTGTGTCCCTAGATAAACTATAAAAACATAAGACCTCTTTAAAACTCTTCAGTTGTAGGCTTGCCACATGTAGATAAACCTGGACCTAGAATTACATAACAGATATTATCTTCATAGTAATGTAATATTATAGAGACAGCAATGAAAGAAGACAGAATATAGATAATATGACACAGAGAATGTTTTAATGCAAAATATGTAATGTATATTTGCTTACTGTAGCCCACTGTTCAGCTCCCATGACACTGGACAGAAGAAAGTTAGTTTTACCATAGAACTGAGCAGTCAGACATGACAGAGCAAGAAAGGCTTGACTTGGAATTTCACACTGATCAGAATATAACAGCAAGAGAAAAGGAACACTAGTTAATGAAGAGGTGGTAAAGAGGGCCATGCACCTACCAGTAGACCTGAAGTAGCAGATGAGTCTGCAAGATGAAAAGGCAGATGCTGGCATTATCACGAGGCAAAAGTTCAAAGTGAAAATAGAACCCAGATGAAGACCAGCCAGCTTGAAAATCATTCTGAGCAGAGAAGCCTGACAAAAGAGGTGAGCCACGAATTCAAGATGAGCAGAGTGTGTCTGAAGGGAAAATGGGAAGCCCAGCAGAGAAGAGCTGGCGGATGGGTAAGACAGCACTCCAGTTTCCAGGCAGCTGAGTGCCAAGATGAATGTGTGGCTGAACATAAAACCAACCAAAAGCTACTTGATCCCTAAGGATAGGACTACCCTTGTCTGGGGATGAAGCTGAGTACAGTTTGTCATCAGATGTCATAAAAGCAAAAGAAAAATCAATCAAGAGCGATCAGAGACATAATCAGATGTAACAGGGCTGGATGTCACATTTGCATCAAAGTTTATCCTCTAAAAGTAATGGTGAACATTTTATGACTTCACAATCAATTAAAACAACAGTTCATGTACCCTTGGTCCCAAAAGGGATACATGATAATGCATTAAGAATCAGATCTCTTTATTAATAAAGTCCTTATTTCTATTAGATGAAGTGTGTGTGTGTGTGTGTGTGTGTGTGTGTGTGTGTGTGTGTGTGTATACTTTATTTCTAAGAGTTTTCTGTTCAAGACAAGAATATGTTATGATGCAGACAGTGTCAGGACCATATTAAATTATGTGGAGGAACTAAAATTCCACTGGATATCCTGCACTGTCACATGAACCAGGGAAAACATTTTAGAAGGGTAGAGCTCAAATATGAGCAAAGAATTCAACTCTAGTTACCAAAATAGACAATTTTCATTTTCAATCCATTCTCAATCTATCCCGTTACACAGTCTGATGCCAAGAACTCACGTCTAATGTATGTAATCCAGAGTTTATCCAATACCATGTTACATTGAGGACTGGAAAGCCAAAAACTCTGCAGTGATGACAAAGGTCAGACAGCTGTTCAAGTTCAAGAGACAAAACGAGGGGACACAATTCAGTTAAAATGAAGGGGCAGGATAAATAGATGAGAAGTCAAAACCAACGTCATGGCGGAAACAGATTAGTGCCATTTCATCTGAAGGCTTTGCCCTTACATTTTTTTTTCTCCTAACTTTCCAGTTCCTCCAGTAACTCAACAGTACAGGCATGACCAAGATGATCTCCAGAAATTTAAATTTTCAAATAAAGCTCCTCAGTCATTGTTTCTGGTTTAGGAAATATAAGCTAAGTAACCCTACTATATATAGTCTCTTAAAACAAACTAGAAGCAAAAATGGAAAATAAAAGAGTTACCAACATTAATTGCAAACAGGGCAACAAATTCAAAGAACTTTAAAGCCATAAATGCCTTTATGTGACATTGGGTTGGTAGCTGTGTGATACCACTGCATGTCTCATGTCACCTGCACAGACTGCCATACTGCATCTCAGGTCTCCCCTACACACCAACATACACTGAGAACATGCATTGCCCATGAAGGATTTATTTTGACTTACATAACTGCATTTCACTTGGCTTGTGTAGAATAAGCCCTATGAGGGAAAGTAATGGTATAAAGTCATGCCAACTAGAAAGAAGAGAGCCATTGCCACCCACCAAGGCCAGAAACAGACCCTCTCAGGAAGGGAAAAGGGAGGTAGACACAAGATGCTGAACACACTGAGAATTACCCTTGCACACCAACACCTTCAACTGTCCTTCACCCAATCCCAAAACTATCTCTCTCTCTCTCTCTCTCTCTCTCAACCTTCCCCCTCTACCAACCCCTAAATGAAACTGTCAATGTAAAGTTTACCTTAAGAGGAGAGGAACTTTAACTTTAAATGCTTCTTGGAGTATTGATTATTATAAAAGATTGGACATTAATTGCTGAGGACACAGGATGGAATTAAACACAATAGGAAAATATGATAGTACATCCGTATTATTATCTAAGTAAAGTTATGAGCACCTACCTGAGATTCTATATAAAAACATGTTTGAAGGATACAAAGCCACACTGTGATTGACATTATGTGTTCCTTCATCCAATATAACAGTTACAAAGGAAATGCTGGGGCTCCCAATGAGTCCAAGAGTAAGGAAATGTGATGCATTCCAGCTATTGATCTGCAAAGATTTCACAGTTCTGAAACATTATTGTAATACAAGGTACTAAATGCAAAGTGTTGCATCTTACATATTCTATCCAGCTGTATTAAAATTAAAGTGCTTAGAATGCTCAAATATTAAGCGATAAAGGTACTATCAAATCCAGCACTAAGGTTTATTCATCTCTACTCCAGTAAATATAAAGACATAAGGCCGACTTAACAACCCTACTTAAGAAAAATTGCTTTGTATGTGAGATACACTGCATAAGAAATTGCAGCCTAAAGAAAAAGCTGTAAATCTCTGGGATACCAAGAAAAACCACTTTAAATATTTTACAAATACTGAAACTTTTGATGGGCATGCTTTGTAAATCTCCAAAGTAAACTTGGGTTGGATTTAATTGTATGCAAACATGACCTATGGAAGCATAAAACCAAGAATGAACTTCTTCAATACAATCTCAAAATAAATACATCAGCTATGTAGATTAATATTTAGGATGAGAACATGTGAGGAAATACGTAAGCTATGGGACTGACAAATATGTTGGTATCTCTCCAAATACAGAAATCAATAATTTTAAGAACAGGACAGACTGGTTGTTTATATCTTGATTAGAACAAATTGGAAAGAATAGACCAAAGTGTGGTCAAAATCAAGCTTCCAAGAAACAGACACAAGATGCAACTCCCAAAACGGCATCACAGGAGTAGTATGTCAGGCTCTGTAAGACCTCACAGCAAGCTCCTGACAACTTAGTGTGGCCACTAGCCAAAAGTCTGGTGCCTATGAAGAGTATACAGAGTCTCTTATCAAACCTGCTCACCCAATAGGACTAGAAGCAGACCCTAAATACTAACTGTGAAGGGTTTCTTGGGTGACTTCAAGAACCACTGCCAAGCACAGTCTCATCATTACTCTTCCTATTCAATACTTCCAATGTAGCTTAATGTTTACCTCCCAACAGAAGCTTTCCATGATAAATTTCAGCCCTGCAGGATCTTTCATAATTATCTGTGCAGTCCTGGAACTTTTCCCATTTATAGTTACTGTTCTTCCATTGCACTACTTGTTTCTTGAATGAAAATGAACAAAACTGACAAAGCCGTTTGGTATATCTACTTCGTTCTTCGTTTTAATCTAATCACTAACAACAGCCTTAGAGAAAAGACAGGAGTTGCTTGCTTGTTTAGCACATAGGAAAAGATAGCTTCTAAAAGTCTGCCTCCATTCATGCTGCTCCGAAAGATGTAGCCACTGAGGCAGTATTCCTGAAAGACAAGCTATTCCTCAGACACTCAGTACCCACAGGTTAGCACCAGAAAACACAGCCTCAGACACCCATGTTTTTTTCCACACTGTGCTCTGTGCTATCCTCTCTTTTAGAAGCATTGCAAGTTAAGATACACTTCCAAGTAACAGACTGGATTAACATTTTGTATCTGCATGCAAAATGCAGAGATCTACCTGAGCTTTTCCCCTAAGAGTTTTCAGACACCAAAGCAAAAAGAAACTTAAAAAAAAAAAAAAAAAAAAAAAAAAAAAAAAAACTCTCAGGAGATAAGGATAGTGGGCAAATAAAACCTGGAGATTTTGATGCCAAAGTCATCTTTTTACAAGACTTGACAGAGGAAAAACGCCTCTGAAACATCTTCCAATGGCTTTTCATGTTCTCCTAAAAGTTCTGATACATGAACATGAAACCTGCTTTCTGAAGTCCCACGCAGGTTTACAAATAATTATTAAACTTTCAACCCTTTATAACTCCAGTCTCCATTTGAAAGATAACAGAGAAAGTCAAGCCCTCAGTCTCCTTAAATATCTATCTAAAGACAGCTCAGACAAAACAATGATTGACTTAATAAGCATGTTCCCAGCATAAATCTAATTTATTCATGTTTGCTATATATTTTAAACCTTTCTTTAAAAATAATGTTGGAACATGCATTAAAATATCATAAGGAAATCATAACCTTTGACTAACTTGCATTTTGACAAACTCTTTCTTTAAATATTTATTTTTATTGGACATGTATGAGGGTTAACCTGCAGATATTCATGTGTATGTAAACTATGTGTATGCCTCATGCCTACAGAGTCTGAATGAGGATATTGGATACCCTGGAGCTCAAATTAAAGATAGTTGTGAAATACCAAATGGGTGCTAGGAGCCAAACATATATTTCCTGCAAGAGAGAAAGGATTCCTTAAATCTCTATAGAAATGCTTTCAATCGTATGCCCAGTGGTCCATCTCCCATGTGATTCCAAATCTAATCAATAAAGACTCAGCATCATAAGTCCCCCTCTTGTCAATGTTGTGCCCACATGCATCTCTTTTAAATAACAGAGGTAATCATTATAAAAACTGGATAAAGTTAAAATGAAGCTCACGGTGAGATTGAAGGAGCTTTTAAACAGAGGAAAGAGTCTCACTGAAATAACTGATGCTCAAAGGTGAAGAACTTAAGGTGTGGGAAAAACATACTTGAGGAACAGACCAGCAGCAGCAAAGAGAGAGCAGCATAAACATCACAGAGGTGAGTTGACTTAGAGCACAGAGTAAGAAGAAGAGAGCAAACAGGGCTGTAGAGAAAAAGGAGGTCACTCCTAGGGGACCTGATAGACCATTCCAGACTTTCACTTTCACGGGGGGGGGGGGGGAGAGTGGGCAACACAATTTCCTGAAGGACCTAAACCAAGAAATCAATTGGACTTATGACGAAAGAAATCCCTCCAACTCCTGCAAAGACTAAGTAAAGGAGGAGAGAAGAAAGCAAGCAAACTGAGGAGTAGCTGAAGAGTCTTGCATTACGAGCTGAATGTGAGGTCCTGTCCAATGAGTTCATGATGATGACTTTGAAGTGGAAATGGTGCAGCATGCATTTGGGATGTAGCTTACAGTAGGAGAACAATACTCTGAAGCATACCCAAGGAAAGAGCTGGGCCTTCTGGGTGTCTCCAGCCTCTTCCTATAGAAAACAAAAGTCTGCAAATGGCAGGTCCCATCTCATACTTCCTTTATGACTGTGTTTTAGTTTCAGTAAGCTGATGGGAAACCAACGGGAGACTGACTTCTGTCCCTCCCTCCTCAGCTTTATGTGACATTTATAAAAGCAGCCACATCTTGGGCTTTGATTATTATTAGTCTCTGCGAGTCTCTTCCATGGTACCAGTTGCCACTAGGAATGGGGATCCTAGGTTCTGTTTCCAATGGGTGGTTCTCTGTCTCCCAAAGGAAACTCACTCCTTGGGTCTGATATCAACCTCCACCTTGTCTCATTTACTCACCAGATGTTTAAGGCTTCCTGTCATCCGTAAGTTCTACATTACAAACACATCCCTATTTCTTCTTTACATTTTAATATATTAATCATTATTTTTTAATATTAAATCACTTCTATAAAACAAGCTGGCATCTGTTATGTTCCCAACTATTCTGATTAACACACTACCCAACTCTTATTATCAAAACTGTGTTTAGTTTTAAAGGTATGCATATATAAAGTCTACATGATCTGTAGTAGTTACAGTAAATTCCTCCTCGGGCGATTAGCCCAAGGAGTAGAGAGAAAAATAAAAGAAGAGAAAGCAAGAATAAAATGGAGATGTACAGAAAGAGGTGAAAGGCATGTAAAGTAAAGTACAGTGTGGCTTCCATGCTCTGCAAACATTCCCCCTTCTGAAAGCCAAGACCTGATAGTCCCTATGCTTTCTGAAATCATGGGAAGAAAATGCTAGATTCTAGAATTCACTGAAACTACTAACCACCACCAGCCCCCAATGGCAATGGCAAATCTGCAGTCTTACTTTCATCAGCCTTCTGGTCACAACATACAAAATGAAGTCCTAAGTATATAAATTCAGCCTGCTCAGTCCACACATTGTTACTTCTATGCATTATGTTTTCAGGACTGACGGTTTGGTATTGACTAACGGATTGTTGTGATCATCCCGGGGGAAGACTTGTATGCTAAAACAATCATCAAAAAATTAACCAAGTGTTATTGCTTTGTTAGTCTCATAAATATATATATATATATATATATATATATATATATATATATATATATACTCACAAGAAAGAAAGGAATCCCAAAATATGCAGTGGAGAAAAACAAGCTCCCATGGCATCCAGAGGGAAACATCATCCATGTTTGCCCTAATAGTTCAGCAAGTGGCATAGCAGGCATCACACTGCTTAGCTGTGCCAGAACAAAGTGTGCCACATGCATGCAAGGACAAAAGAGACTTCCATGAGCATCCCTGAAGCTACTGTTCATTACCATTGCAGATAAATAAATGGCAATGAACGGTTTAATGTCAAGTGTGTGCAGAGAGCAAAAGGTTCTATGGGAGAAACACTTAAAGTGAGATTGTGTTGTCTGTGTGTGCGGTATGGTACCAGGGAATGCTGACATGACCTCGGGAACAGGTACTCTGACTGATGTGAAAAACACTGCTTTAGCGCAACAGCTAAAGATACCACTTGGTTTAATTCAAAAAGAAGCCAATGTCTTTGAAACTCATGTTATAAAGGGACATCATTATATTTGTGTACAACCAAAAAATTTTGATAATGTTTACTGTGTTGTTATATATGAAAATACAACCCATACAAATATAACCTATAAAAGGCTTCAAATTACTTAAAAGCCTTTCTGCCTAGGTAGGAAGTAGTGTACAGTGCAGCCTGAAAGCCTTTTAGGTATAACTTTGATCCCATCTGCTGTAGGCAGGGCAGAAAGGGAACACTGATGGAAGAGAAAAGAAAATCCCCCCTCCAGAGAAAGAGGTTGCTAATTTCTGGGAGGAATTTTCCGTGGTGTTAGTAGCAATCCTACAGAGCGTTGTCTGCCTGGAAGCCAGCACTTCCCATGTCAGTATTGTGGAAAAGAAAACAAAGAAACTGCCACAGACAGTGACAGCAACTACTCAGACATTAATTTGCTCCATCCCTCAAGGATGGAAAGTTGTAAAAAGAAAGAGATTAAAGAATTTGGCTACTAACATACTTCTGACACACTGTAAGTCAGAACTCAGTTGGAAACATGAAACTGGGACCCTGCTATTGCACAAGAATATCCAAGAGAATCCTGAAAGCAACTGATTTAAAAAAAAAAAAAAAAAAAAAAAAAAAAGACAGTGATGACTTAGACCAGAATGAAAGGCTGCCATAGTGAGCTTGACCTCGTGAGAGGATGGTCCTGATGCAAAAAAACTAACATAAGGCCTACACAATTGAGCACACACACATACAAAAAAGGGAAAAGAAAGCTATAAACACAGGAAGTAACCAGATACAGATTTTGATAATCTTAAAATTCTTTAGAAGCAAATCTATACCATACCTTCTGAATTCTTACCAACTTCTTCATTTCTTTCTAAATTACTCTCTTCAATCTCTCTTTCTCTCTCTCTCTCTCTCTCTCTCTCTCTCTCTCTCTCTCTCTCTCTCACAGTGTGTGTGTGTGTGTATGTGTGTGTGTGTGTGTGTGTGTGTATTCACAATATATATTCATATATGTGATTACAGGTGCACAGATGTCATACCACACACATCAGACATAATATAACCTCAAGTGTCAATCTTCAATGTCACCTTATTTGGGATCTCTTATGTTGTTCACTGTTGTCCCATGCTAGGCTACTTTGCCAGAGGGCTTCTGGGTCTTCTCCTTGTCCCTCTGCCTCCCATCATGTAAGAAAACTGGGGTCATGGACACATGCTACTGCAAGTGGATTTTACCTAGGATATGGAGATTTGAACTCAGATCTTCATACATACTTAACAAACACTTTACCAACTCGGCTATCCCCCCAGACATTTTTTAAGACAGGGTATTGTATATGTCAGGCTGAACTCAAACTCCTATGGAGCAGAGAATGAACTTATGATCCTTCCATTTCTCCAGGTCTGTGATGAGAGGAATTCCCATCATACCTAGCTTTAGGAAAACACCTTATCAACTTAGCTATATGCCCAGCTTCTTGGTAGTATTTTTCATTGCAAAAATATACTGCACAAGCACAGCCAAAGTTTACCCTTTTTTATGAAGATCGGTTGGTCTTTTCCCATACTAAATCCCTTCTCTCTTTACCTCTATAACAGGTACTGGTATATATATTGACATAAACCACCACCAAGCCCAGCCAGTGGCACTGACCCACGGTCTCAATTCCTGTGCCTTGCAAAGAATGTCTAGGGGATTAACCTACCCTTAGGCACATTTTGTTGTTGTTCAGTGTCAAAATAACACTTATTGGAATACCCTCCAGTTCTTTTCTTCTCTATGTCACTTCTTGACAATAGTTCCATCCTACAAAAACTCCTGAAGACAATCGATAAATCCAACATCTTCATCCCTTACTTGCTCTTCATTCTGTTCCTTAGGCATCTCACTGCTCCTTTCTTCTCTGCTTCAACATTCAAGCTCCATTCCCTACTCTACCAAACTACTAGAAGCTCCTCTTCCTCACAGTGATAATCTTCCAAATCTATGAGCCTCTATTTGCAGGCTTCCCATATACTGAGGACTAAGGTCCCAGCCAACCTTGGAGAAGCTTCTGGACTAATGGAGCCCATCAATGGCTAAAACACATGTGAAAACTGAATATTTACCCTGAAGTTTAACAAAGAATAAGTAAACAGAAAGTGAGAGCTAGGTGCAATGGCATATGCCTGCAACCCCAGGACTCAGAGGTGGAGACTGGAAGGTCACAAATTCAAGGTCAGCCTAAGTACATAATTAGAACTGCTCACAAAACAGGAAAGGGAGGAAGGAAGGGAGGGAGACAGTGGGAGAGGAAGAAGCGAAGGAGGAGTTAAGAAGATACCCAAGAGTAAGAGAGCTAAGTGAAATGAGCTCTACCACAGACAAGTCACAGACTTAGCTGTATCAGTACCCTGTTCTACAGATGATCCAATGTGTGTTTTGAATTGTTATTTCCTGTCTAGAAACATTGACTCTTCTCCCGCAAGGCTTATAGCAGACAGTCATCACAACTTAATTGTTATGGTATGTGTACACAAAGGAAGAGTATGATGTCATTGAGAAGTACTAGGAAAAGTTTTGCCAGTAGGAGAATATTTGGTGTAGGATGCCAGCTGGTTTGAAACTGTGCTTACCGCATGAGCAGTGGGGGAAGCAGGGAAATGGTGATAAAGGTGAGCCCAGAACTCACTGTGCCGGCTGGTCAGGTTATCAGTGAACTTCCTTCTAATTTTCTGTTCCTTAATTCCACAGTCTCAAAAATACATAGAACATCACTGGAGATGTAAGATAATACAGAAACAAAAGGTAGTAAAAGCTACAAAATATAAAAGGAGACTTTTAGGCCAGAGACTATGATAAATGATAGCATCTTTTGATTAACCAGACTCAGTGACATTTTGAGGGAGTGAGAACACTCAAGTGGTGCTGGGTTAGCACTTAACAACCAAGATCAACAATTTACTTAATATTTAAACAGACTCTCTTACAATTTTTGCAAATACACAATCCTAATTATGAGTTCCTGACTCATATCTAAGATTTCCTATTTAAACAGTTTTGTTAAAAACACTATGTAAGTCCCTTTATAAAGTTACTGTTGAAGATGATGGCTATGAACCAGTCTCTAACTACAGATCACAATGCTTTAGGGGCCACACTATTTGTTCTGCAAGAGAAAATGATCTTAAATTCATTGTAATTTAAGAAATCAGTTGTAAATAGCAAATTTCATGCAAGAAACAAAGCAGTTCTTAGCTTTTAAAGGCAAAAGAAAGACACTTTGGGAAACCCTTAGGAAAAGACCCAAGAATTTAGAGACACTAAAATATACATTCAAATCCAACACTGTCATTAACAAACTGGATGACCTTGGACAGACTCTGTTCTCAGAGCAAATGCAAAACCGGAAATAAGATGATCACAAACTTCTAAGACTTAAAAGTGCTACTTAATCCTATTCGTTTCTCTTAGAAGCCATTCATGCTTTATCGCTTGCTTTTTCACTTTCATTCTCTGAAGAATAACATCTTAGAAGCTGATAAGCATTAATATTTCAGGTGCATTATATATAGCTGCCATTTAAAGACTATATATTTTCCTAGCAATATTAATACTACCCTGTTACGAGGAGGACTCTGGGCAGCAATATACAGGTTTGAAATGAATGAAAATACGGACAGCTTGATGAGTTCTCAGCTGAGGGGGAAAAAGTTTTTTTTTTTTAAAAAAGTGTATTATATTAGCAAATAAGTTAAAGAGTGCTACCTTTAATGAGAATAAAAGCAGCTTGCTTCTAAACAGTGAAAATGCTCTCACTGTCATGTACTTGGCTCTTGGGAGAAAAGTACACAGATGGTGTTACAGCCAGAAGCTATTACATATTGATATGGTCAGGGAGCAGGGCCAGAGGGCCAGGCACATAAAAAGAGTTGGATAACTTCTGCTCAAATTTCTCATAGCATTTATGTCTCACAACCTTAGCACACATTCCAGAAATCTCTGGAATATACCATTAATTTACACAAGATTTTCAGTTTGACCATATCTTCATTAGCTGAGAATTTACACTACTGTATATTTAAAAAAAACACACACACACTTCAAAAACTCAATTTTTAAATATCTAGTTGAACACTGGAGTAATTAGGCATGTGAGGTGCTTTCAATTCTTACATTATCTTAATTCATGCAACAATTCATCTTAAGAGAAAACATACTGCCAGAAAGCACACAGCATTTCTGTTATTTCTTCCCCAAGGCAAGTGTGTGCATTTTAGCACATCAAGGTCGTTTTAGAGTCTGTGGGTCTTATTTTAGTGAACAGCTCCATTGATACACAGAAGAGTCAAAGATAAATCTACCAAGTGTCTGTCTGTCTCTCTCTCTCTCTCTCTCTCCACACACACACACACACACACACACACACACACACACACACACACACAGAAATATACTTAAGTGGAAACATTTTAATTATGTACATATGAGCAAGCTATTACAAGGCTTTTTGATTCTCTAGTGCAAACTATATTTCTCAGTATACATAAAAGAAGGCCAAAGGGCATATAAAAACCACCACTTAATGACAATCTTAGAGTAGATGAACTAAAAATTCATCCACGTAGAACATTCCAGAATTCCTAAGTATACTAATAAAGACAGAATGGCTCAAGGGAAGTGGTTCACCCTTAAAACAGCTAACCCATGCTTCTTCTTCTGGCCACCCCCATTCTGAATTCTTTGGAACAAAGGAAATATCCTAAAACTAATGGAATTTTCCTAGCTGATGGTTGCAACCAGCAAGTGCCTTATACAATAATTTCCTTTTAGAAAACTAAAAGGATCCTTTGGACATTCAGAATGCCTACAGGGAAGAGCAAAAGCATTTAAAGCACTGAGAAAGGAAGAAACAGGTCACTTTAAAAAAATGAATGAAATCACACTTCAGACTGTTCATTAGCCACACTGGCTGAGGAAGACAGTGGACCAACGTCTGCACAGTCAGCTGCAGAAAGAGGCCAGCCCAGAATCCAATACTCATCCAATTTCCCTCCACAAAATAAAGATTTCAGATCTTCATGGAATCAGAAATTTTACTAGATAGTCTTAGAAAGGTACATGTGAAAAGTTTCAGACAAAATGAGGCAATATGACAATGCCTCAAATTCAAAAGAATTATAGGGAAGGAAGGACAGTGATCAGGGCCTGTGCAAACACTGGCTCAGATCAGAGCTAGCCAGAAGCCCAGGACATGTCTCAAGGAAAGACAAACACAGATTACAGTTGTCCTCTGGGCAGTGAGTCTAATGCCCAACCAGACACAGTGCTCCCAACCCCAAATGTACATGCCCCCTTGTCTCCATCCTGATCTCCCCTGCCCTGCATCTTGATCTGTGACTTGGGAGGGAAAACCATAGGGGTGGGTGGTGTGTGTGTATGTGTGCTCATGCTTATCAGGTTTTCTTTGTGTTTTCCCTTTGGTGAGATAAGAGCACAAAGCTGTGGGGGGAAGCAAAGGATGAAAGGTGTTGCTTACTTGGCTTGCACACTGATGCTCAGCGTGCCATGGTGATTGTAAACCTTCACAGGAGCCCCAGGACTCAGCCTCCCTCTCTTCCAGACCACAGCTCCCCTTATTCCATTTCATGTTAAGATTAGTAAAGGCCTCCTACCCTCCAAAAGGAACCCCTGGGTCCTCATGCCATCTTTCACTCTTTCCAAAATCCCACCTAATCCTATCACCTGGGAACTGTTACTTACTTTAAACATGGCAGTTCCTTCTAAGTGAATTCTAGGTGATAAGACTTCCTTAAAAATATTTAATAGCTAAATTTTGATAGCCAGAAATAAAATTAATAGGTAAAAAAATCTCTCACCTACAGTGACATTTTTAAAGATATAAATAAATAATCCTTACTAAAGTCGGAAGAAATAATAAAAAGTACATGGACTTCAGCATGTAAATGCTCACACATAATTGGTCTGGGAGTCAAAATAAACTAGGTGCATTCGCCTATGTAAATAATGGAGAAGTCCAGTTCAGAAATGGTAGGTCATATTTTACTAAATATTGTCAACACAATTCTTTACTTTTGACATTTTGAAATAAGGGCTAAATAGGTTTTATATATACCCATAAAATCCAGGGGAAGTTGACAAGTGAAAATGAAGGCTGACACATGCATCCTGCATTGGGAAAACAAATAACCCAAATGTCACCACTGCCAGTGACACTGTTTTCCAAAATAGTGAGCGACTCTGAGGAAAGTCCCTAACAAAATAGAATTGAATGCTCTCTCAATTTACCTTGGGATGGTTTGCATGTCTAAACATATTGCTATTTATTAGAATATGAAAAAAAAAGATATCCTGCATTTGATAAATATTTTAGAGCCAATTATAAGCAAGCTTTAAGAAAGCTGTTAAATACTGAAACATCATGCAGGATAAAAGAGAAATCCTCACTGGGTTTTTCAGTGTTTCCAGCACACCTTCTTCTGCTTATTAGTAACTAGGAATCATAGAGGAAGAAACACCGCCGCTGTTTTTTATTATTATTATTTTTTGGTGAAATGTTTGCTAGAGTATATAACCATCCCTACTGCAAAAACCACTGACTTATACCAACTTAAGGTGGTAGAGAAAGGGATAAGCTAAGTAAAGAAGAAAAAAACCGTAAAATCTATAATAAATGTATACAAAAAGAAATGCAGCCAGCTGCTGGGCAGGTTGTCAAATGCTTTAATCCCAGCACTTGAAAGACATAAGGAAGTAGAAACCTTTGAGCTCAAGGCCAATCTAGGTGATATAGGGAGTTCCAGGAAAGCCAGAGCTATCTACAGAGACCCTTTCTCAAAAAAGAAATCCAAAACATAAACAAAGAATAAAAATATATAAGATAAATAGAGATGTACACAAGAATGTTGTCTGGCTGCACAGTAGAAAAGAGTTGTTCCTGGTAATGCACAATCCATTGAGTCATCTCAATTTGTAGAATCACGCCTACGTGTGAAGATCTCATTGATGGCTCTGGATCAGGGAGAAACAAACCTTGTGAGACTATTTTCTTCAGATGCAGGTGTTTTGACAACTGTTTCAAGTTTGAATGTGTTTATCCTGATAGGGAAAATGTCTATAATATACTTAATTTGTGTCTACACACATACATGTGCACATACACACACACACACACCACACCACACACACACACACACACACAGAGAGACAGAGAGAGAGAGAGAGAGAGAGAGAGAGAGAGAGAGAGAGAGAGAGAGAGAGAGGTGGAAAGTAATTCCCTACTGCTAAAGGTACCAGGAAAATCAGACAAAGATACCAGAAGTTCCTGAGCTTGAAGTAACCTGAAAACACCTGCTCACACCCCCAATGACAATTTTTGATGGTACTAAAAAACACCATGAAAACTTTCAAGGGAGAGAACTAACCAACAACCATCTATGACACTTATAAATCACAATAACCACCATGGCACCATAATACTAAAAGTGCAGTAATAACACACAAACTTGGGGGTAATCAACTGTTCTCTAGTTGAATATAAGACTCTGGGTAAAAGAGCGAAACAAACCATGGCTAATACTGGTCCATTACAGAAAGCAAAAACCAATCGAAATGCAGAGTTGTGGGGCCCAGTCCCAATGGATACATCCTACAGAACAATTCCACAGCTAAGGCTCAGGGAAAAAGAATGGAGAAAGATTATTAATAGTCAAAGGATCAGGAAGTTTACTATGAGACTGTGTCTCCTAGTATTCTCAGAACTTTCTTTCACCCATAAACTCTCACTGACATGAATGGATAAATATGTGTTAAACAAAGTCCACAATGCTAGACATGCCAAAGTGGGTGGGGGAAACTTCATGAGGTCTCAGACCTAAAAAAGCAACTACAGACAACTAAGGAAAGCTGACAGTGGTAGAAATATCTTCTTTAGGGAAGAGTACATTAATTGATTATCTCAATGATCATCCCAAAACTATAAACACTAGTGTCATTATACACACTGAGCAGGTTATGTTTAAATATATATACATGTATGTGTTTGTGTGTATACATATATGCATGTAATAAAGATTAATAAAAAAGAAGAGTATGAATGTAAAAAAGAGCAAAGAGGGGTATATGAGAGTCATGGAGGGAGAAGAGTTAAAGAAGAAATGATATATTACAGTCTCAAAAATGAGAGAAAAACCATCCTTATCATTTTCCTCGTCAACGAGGATGGTAGCTACAACTCCAGAAACAATTATTAGGTCTCTAGACATGGAAAGGATGAGGGAAGGAACAATGCTAACCATGCTGTCATCCTGTCTCATAATGCAAAACTAGCATCACATGACCAACTACAGCTGCAAGAGAAGCTGTACTATCTTCCTTGGGCCTGAAACACTGTACCAAGAAAGGAGGACATTAATTTTAAAACAACAACAACAAAAAATAACATTGTCAGCACAAAAAGAATGGGTATGATGTTATTGTGGTAAAAAAAAAAGAAGTATATTATTAAAAGTATAAAACATTGTAATTAAAACAGATAAAGTCTATCAAACACCTAAAGTTAAAAATCGCTTAAATCCATGTAGACATGATAGTCACTTAGGCTCTCTCACACTAAAGTCTTAGCTGGGTGATGTCATTCACACAAAGTTGGCAGAGACCCAAGCTCCTCTTACCTTGTTCCTTTAAAACTCTTATGGTTTCTATTGCTGCAATGAACAAAAGCAAGCTGGGTGGCGGGGGTGGGGGGTGGGGGGGTGGTTATTTGGCTTACATGTCCACATCACAGTCCATCATTAAAGAAAGCCAAGACAGGGACTCAAACAGGACTGGAAGCTGGAGGCAGCAGCTAATTCAGAGTGCTACTCACTCATTTGTTCCCCATGGTTTGCTGAGACTGCTTTCTTATAGAACTCAAGACCAGCAACCCAGGGGTGGCCCCACTCACGATGGTCTGGACCCTCCCCTATTGATCACTAATTAAGAAAACAACTATGGCTGGATCTGATGGAGGTATTTTCTCAACTGAGTCTCCCTCCTCTCTCATGACTCTAGCTGGTGTCAAGCAGACACAAAACTAGCCAGGACAGGAACACTAAAAAGTAAACAGAAAAACAAACAAACAAATAAAAAACTCACCCATCTATTTGTCTAAATAGCCATTTAAACTTCTCTTACACTAAGACTGATATAGCAAGTAGCAGGAGGAAGAGACACCAAGTAGGAAATGTCATTCTGATTCAGGGAACTCTGCTATATGCAAATCACTCTCATTAATATCCCACTTTCACAAACTTCAGTAGTCACCATCTTCATTGTTGTTGGTGGTAGAGTGTCTTCCTCCTCGTCCTCCTTACTTCTCCTTGCCTTCTTCCCCTGCCCTCTCTCCCCTGTCCCTTGCCTTTCTTCTCCTTCCTAGTTTGAAGAGTGAGAAGGAATACAGGATCCTGACAAATTCCAAGTCGATAATTGACACATCTTTGGGATGATAAGAGAAATCTGAATAGTCTCTAACCCAGGGGTTCTCAACCTGAGGCGCACAACCCCTCTGTGGGTCTCACATCATATTTTTACATTATGATTCATAACAGGGGCAAAATGACAGTTATGAAGTACCAACAAAATAAATTTATGGTTGAGGCTACTACACGTGAGGTACCGTGTTAAAGGCTCACAGTAGTAGGAAGGTTGAGAACCGCTGTTCTAACCTATCTTCTGCATTCTGTCAGAGCTGAAATATCGCCTCTGTGATTTCTCATTGATACTCATGGTTTCAAGATTCCATTTTCACATCGGAAAAACAATAAAACCTGTTTGCATTCCCAAAGCTGTGTTTTCAATTCATATCTTCTACAGGAAGCCATGTTCAGCCTCATTGCACTGAAGAGAAGGAACAAGAAAATGGAAAACACAGTCCTCAGTCAAACTGCCATATACCCAACTAAAATTATAGTGCTTATAAGAAGGGACTGACCATATTAGAAGTCCACTAGCAAAACCATAAGCAATATCCTGAAAAAGGGGCTGGGGGTACCAGATATTTGTATTAGTAAGCTAAAATCTCATCCTCACCGCTCTACAGGAAACAGTGGAAACTAGAAACAACTTGTATAGATTTTTGAAGAGTTTTCTAGAAGTACTAAAAAAACACAGGCTGGGAAAATAGCTGTCAGCAAAGTGCTCCTCCAGCAGGCAAGAGGACTGAGGTTAGCTTCCAGGACGCACGTTAAAAAGTTAGAGGCAGTAGCACACATTTATAATCCTAGCATTGGGGAAGCGGAGATAGGAGAATCCTCTCACATCACTATCTTGTTAATATACATGCACATATATCTATATCAAATTCTTCATTACCTGTACTAGATTATTAGCTACCAAGAACCTTGTTTGTCCACATCTACACATCAGTATCTACAATGATGTTTACCACAGAACAGCTGTTTGAATAATGCCTTTATATGTTTATATTAAAATCAAAGCATCTTTGAGAGGTAGATACAGCTCTTTGGATAAAGCACTTCCACAATAGATAAAGACTTGAGTTCGGATCCTCACGGCCCACATAAATGGCAGCAAGGGGTATCAAGCCACCTGTAATCACAGTGCTTGGAATTAGAGTCTGGGGAGCCCTAATGACAAGCTGGGTTATTAGACTAGATGTATGAGTTAGACCAGGCTTAGTATGTAACATGAAAAGCAACTGAGAAAGACCCTAACATCAACCTCTGGCCTTTGAACATGCATACATATATGCAATTGATTTTTTTCCTAAATGTAATCTATGATAAAATTTTAAAGAGAAACTTTAAATTCTGCTCTATGTCAAGTACAAGAACTCTATGCTTTCCAGAAATTATTTCATGTAATCTTCGCAGCATCTACTGAACTAAAATATATTATAATCTGACTTTACTCAGGTTATTATATATTTGAACATTTGCATACCATCTAATCTGTATTTGCCATTTAAATCCACAACTGGAAGGAAAACAGCTAAACTTAATGACTTTACATTAACTTCCAAGATTTGCTCTGCCAGGATGCTTGATGCTCTTCAGCTCAATTAAGCTGCACTTGAAATCCATGTTATTGTTAATTTCTAATTCACTATTATAAAACAAAACACAAAATATACATATGGAAGTATACACATTAATATTTATGTAGCACCCCTCCCCAAAGAATCCTTTACAAAGCAAAACTTAGCTGTAAGGGGGCAGTGCTGCTACCTGAAATCTCAAGGTGTTTGTCACCTAAAGAAAGGAAGCAGTGTGTCAAGTGCACTACTTAGGAATAGCCGCATATGAAAGGGTGGGTTATTTATGAAGACTAAATTGAGTTGCTTGAGTCAACACTGGTAGATTCATCTTCACAGCCTCTCTTCCTTCAAAACCTCCCATCTACCCCGCACTCTCCAACACAAGGTGCTTTTCACTAACTGTTGTTACATATGTACATATATGCATACATGCATACATACAAAACTTTATAAGTATTTTTCATAGATACAATCTGCTCAATATGTATAAGGTTAGGTGTATATATATTTTCAGGGCTGACCACTGGGCGTTGAATAACGAACTGGAGTGCTCTTCCCTGCAGAAGACTATTTTCCAACTCTTGTCAGCACGCCTCTAGTTTTTGTGTGAAGTTAAGGCCCTATGGGATTTCACCATCCACACTAGCACAGCTAATGTTATTGGCCTTGTTGGGCTCCTATTTAGGCAAGCATGTTGGTAAGACTTTATGGGTGTAGCTCCTGACATCTGTAGTAGACACAGTCTCACAGCAAGCCCCTTGTTCCCCTGGTTCTTAAGAAGTTTTAAACTGAAAAAAACTCCTTACACAAAATCTGTAAAGGAAGCCTGGGCTTAGCAAAACCACAGATAAGAGAGTAAGAATGAGCTGCATCTCAACCCTCCTCCTCCTTCCCAGTCCAGAACACATGCCGTCCTCCTGATCAGAAAAACCTCCTGATCAGAAAAACAAGAGCTGATAATGTTGTAGGCTATGGCTGCCATCTTACATTTAGACTTCTTTCCGATGATATTCAGCATTTTTTAAACCTTCTTAACTGGAGCAGTACTTTTAGCTTTAGACTTTTCTTTTTCTTTTTGCAGAGGGCTAAATTAAGACTTGTGTCTTTAAATAAAATTTGGAATCTGTGTCTCTAAAATTGAAGTAGTAAGAATATAGGTTTTGGGGTAGCAGAATGCCATTTTTTTAGCCACCTTATGTATAAATAGTTCTAAGTTGATAAAATCTCACTCTGTCTGTCTGTCTGCCTCTCTCTCTCTCTCTCTCTCTCTCTTTCTCTCTCTCTCTCTCTCTCTCTCTCTCTCTCTCTCTCTCTCTGTGTGTGTGTGTGTTGAAAGATAATACTTTGGAGGATAGACTATCGATAAAGCTATAACCCAATTTCAAAGGAATATTTGCTAACTTTATAATCTTAAACCAAAACTAGAGATGAGACCAACATGGTGGCTTGCATTAGTAATCTACTAGATACACTAGAATGGCAGAAACAGGCAAATCCCTGGGGCTCACTGGCCAACCAGCCCAATACACCTGCAAGTCTCAAGCCAACAAAAGATTGTGTCTTAAAAAAAACAATGTGTAAGTCACTTGAAGAATGACAGCCAATGTTGTTTTCTGGCCTGAATCCACATACACAGACATGCATGTATATACATACCAGCATACAAAGATACACACAAACCCACACACATGTGCATACATACACACCTGTACATACACAAAATTTGTGCATAGCAAGCTTGTGGGGACATGACTCAGTAGATAAAGTACTTGCTGTGCAAACATAAGGACCAGGGTTCATATCCCCAACTCCCACATAAAAAGCTAATTGTCTTGGCAGGTATCTCTAACCCCAGTAACCCAAGGGACATAGGTATTGGGCAGGGGAGCAAAGGTGGTAGAGACAGGGACAGGCAGATTCACAGGACTCACCATCCAATCAGTCTAGATAAATAGAAGACTCCAGGGTTCAGTAAAGAGATCCTATCTCAAAAAGTTAAGATGAAGAGCAAGGGCCACGCTATGTTCAACTTTGGTGTCCACAAACATGTTCATGTACACATACACACATACACACACAGAGCAATCAAATTATATACTAATATATAGGGTGACTTAAAACTATCTATATATAATAATATCATTTGCTCATGTCATCACATTCTTTGATGGCATAACATTAAAACTCCAATACAAAAGAGAAAACAAAATTCCTTTGGCCTTTGTAATGCTCAATTTATCCTTCTGACTAGCTAGTTCGGGCAAAGGAAAGACCTGAAATAAGCTTAAATATTTAAATTTGAAATTAGCTTTGTAATGTAACATTTAGACTGATGCCAGACTATACATAGGGGTGGATGTGATATGAATGTAAAATGCACTTGGTTTATGCATATGAACACATGGTCCCCAGCTGGTGTGGGTGGGGGAGCATCACTGGAGGTGTGCTTTCTGGTTTTATCACCTAGCCCCACTTCCTGTCCGATGTCTGTGTCATGGCTGTAGACACACAGTGACTAGCAATCTCATGCTCCTTACTGCTATGCCTTCTCCCCTATATATTTCTTAAGTTGCAAGCAAAGATAAGCTTTCCCTTAAGCTTACCTTAGGTCAGTTATTTTGACACATCAATGAGCAAAGTATCTAATAAAGAGATAAAGTCATAACTTTGTTTTCATTATCACAAAGCAGAAGAAAGAATCACACTTTCATATCTCACCTTCCTTCAGTTCCGGCTTTTAAAAAAATAAATAAACAAACAACTATGAGAAACAAGAACAGAAACTGTGGGACAGAATAGAACATTGACTTTTATGAACCATTAGAGTCTGTGAAGTTAACAGGTATATAAAGAACCAGTATAAACAAGTATAAAAAGATCTTGCTAATCTAAAGGGCATTTTGGTATGGAACCAGCTCTCTATGGGTAGAAATGGAGAATGACCCACAATGAAAATTTTAAGTTGGTCTCTATATAGCAGTGGGAACAGAGGCTGAGGTTAAAAAAAAAAATTAAGGGTTAACATGGCAAGGTGTGGAACACTGATGCACATCTATTAAGACTTGGAATTAGGTATTGTATAACCAAACTAGGCTGGAAACAGGAAGGGCGGGGTTCTGGGCCAGGGACAGTAGGCAGGTTCTCCTCTCCCCACCAAGTGCTTTCCACCTTTCATATATTATTGCTTCTAATGCAACCATTTATAGCAATTGCCGCTGATTTTATGAAAGGGTGGCTTCCAACAAGAAATGCCTGCCTTGGAGACCACGTTAGCCCGCCACATAGACAAGGAGCTGAATACAGTAAACAAGAAAGACTGCAGCTATGTCTTCGAGGCTATGATTGAGTTGATTGTCACGATAAAGCTAATCACAAAAATGAGACAACAGAGGAAGTACAATGGTTAGAACCTAAGACAGGTGCAAGGCTGCAGGGTGATGACACTGACTGAGCGGCTGATGCTTGACAGACAGCTGAGCTCAATAACTAACAAAGCTAGAGTCAGGGATGGACTGAGGTAGGGGGGTGACTGTCCCGACTGGGTGGGCAGAGAAACGGCACTATCATCTGCTAGTGGGACTAGGGGGACACGCGTATAGCAGCTGGACTTTCCAATGGCTCCACTGATAACAGCCCAAGGAATTAACCAACATCAAGAGATTACATCAGCCTTTGTCTGGTTTCTGCCATGGCATTAAAGCCCTAGACACTGGAGTTCAAAGGCGTTTTATTCTCTTGGAAACCTCTCCGACTCTCCAGATTTCCTTTTACTTTTCTTAATTCCTCCCTTTTCCTCAACTATTCTCTTTTCTATGAATCTTAATCAAGTTTACTTCTGCTCTGCATGCTGCCACAAGAGTCCAGACCTTTAACTTTCATGAAGAGAAGATGGACTCAGAGTTACCACTAGTTTCAGGTCTTTGGCGATTATCAGCATCTAATAGCCTGGGTTCCTAGGTCATATTCAACTCGCAAACCCTTCATTAATCGTTATTTTTATTTTGTATATGTATTTGCTATGTGCAAGTTCATGTATGTGTATATATGTGTGTAGCTGCATGTAAAGGTTTCAGTTGATGTCAAGTGTCCCCACCTTGAGGCAGGACCTTTTAAAACTTTGAACTTCCCAATTTGGCTAGACTGAGACTAGAAATCCCATTGATCTTCCTGGCTCCACCTCCTCAGCAATGGAATTAGAGGTGGGGGCCATCAGTGTTTACATAGATGCCACAGATCCCAATTCGAGTCCTCATGCTTGTGAAACAAGCATATTACCAACAGAGACATCTCCACCATCCAATAAAACTTTTTAAAGGGCAAACATGGATTGAAATAATGTTGCTTAACTAATTTGAAAGAAAGTAGGGGCTGGGGAGATGGCTCAGTGTTTGAAAGTACTGGCTACTCTTCCAGTGGACCCAGGTTCAATTCCCAGCACCCACAAAGCAGCTAACAACAATCTGTAATTGCGTTCCCAAGGGATCCAATGACCCCTTCTAGCGTATGCTAGTATGGTAGTGTACATCTTTAACCCTTCCCACTCAGCACCAGGATGCAGAGGCAGAAAAATCTCTGTGAGTTCAAGGCCAGCCTGAAAGTTCCTGGCCAGCCAAGGCTACATAGTGAGATTCTGCCAGAAGAGGAAGAAGGGGAGGGGGAGAAAGGGAGAGGAGGAAGAGAAGAAAGAAGAGAAAGAGAAGGGGGGAGGAGGAGAAGGAGGATTATGACTGCTACAGTGATGACAACAGAGGAGAGGGAAAGGGAAAGAAAACCAAGAGAGTGGAGAACAAGTCAACTATGCTAACATAGTTTGAGGTTTCTAGAAATGACCAATTTTATGAAAATGGACAATTACTCTATTTGAATCTGGACCTGATGAAAATCTAAAATGGGTTATGGATTGGATAATGTAGTGAATAATTCCTTTACATCCATGTACTGAAGCATCTGCACCCCAACAGTACTTGAGAGCACACATACAGAGACAGGTTTCCCCCAAATCTACAATGATGGCTCTAAAATAGAAAATGACAGAGTTTCTCTTAAGAACTCAACTATGAAAACCAAAAAATAAAAGTATACCAGAGTTGATAAAAATCAAATCTATGCAGGTAAAAAGTTACCTTGAAATTGCAGATTTGATTTCATAGAGAAACCAAGGCATCTGACATAATCAGCAAAACAAAAGCAATCAATAACATCCATGTATAAAAAAGAAACTTTTACAGCATTCAGAAAGTATCTCCAATATTTTATCTTATTAAAGTAATAAAAATGATGTTTTTATTTAAAAGAAAAGGTACTTTATTAAGAGAACAAAGAGTATCTATCGTAAGATTTTAACCAGCAATATACACACTAGTAAAGCACTCCCAGTAAAGCCTCAGAAAGCAGGTTAGTAACTAATTCTGGGCACTCTGACCAATACCGTGAGATGGAAGATGGAAGATGGAAGAGGGCCAGCTACTGCACAGGAAAAAGGCTCCCCATCAGCACCATTTTGCCCTGCCAGACAGAAACCCAGAAAGATCAATATTAAAGGAATCAACTGTGTGCCGTCAATATGTACAGTCAATGACCAGTTAGAGCATAAAAAATTAAAGAGCTCTCCATTTCTCCATAATTAGATAAATAAATTATAGAGAATTCTGTAGGGTACAATAGAAACAACAAAGTATACAATGCTCAAAATTCACCATAATTACAAATACAAGGGCTCTGTAAAATCAAAGTATCAAAAGATTTCAAAAACAAAAGGACTGAGGAAATGAAGAAAGAGGCTGAACTCATAGGAGACTGAATTTAGTACAAATATTGTCAAATAGGCTTAATTAGACTCACGGTTTAAGAGGACAGCACTTCAGATGGAGAATACACAAACTATTGACACTATGCTAAATGCACTACACCCAGTATCTCATCCAATCACAGGAACAGATGAAGTAGCCAGGGCCTACGGAGATGAAATATGCTAATGAAGAGAATGATAAGGGAAAAAGTCAGGAAGGAAGGGAAGAACGCTGAATGAACTTCTGACACAGAAGAAGTAAAAACACTATTAGCAATTAAGATATATAGTAACCATTAATCAAAATTATTTGATACAGTGAAGGGGGGGAAAGTAGGTTAATGCATCAAAATAATTAACACGAAAAGATAAATATATACATTTTTTACCATTAACCCAAGAAAGTACTCCCATATGTTTTATCTTTTGAAATGAAGAACTAAATAATTGGTTGACAGACAGCCAGTATGATTAACAACTCTTTAGGACTTAAGTAATTGAAGGTCGCCCTTGTATTTCAGTGGGTCACTGAGAAATGAGCTATTGAAAATATCAATGAAAGTCTCCCTCAAAACAAAGTGAGAGGCTGGTGACGGGATCATCCCCGCTCAGGAATGCCATCCCCAGTGCATGTCAGAACTAGCAGGCCAACCCAAATTCTCAGCAGAAAAAGGAAACCTGGACAAGAGTTATTAGACCACAGAGGGTGGGGAATCAGTCTCACAATCAATCAGAAAGGACCACATTAGCCTTTCAATCATTCAAGCCCTTTGCCCCAGCCACACTTCTTGTGTAAGAAGTTGTCACCAACTTGGTTACATAATGAAAATGTATTCAAAATCATGAAGTTTACACAGCTATGTAACAGTATTTCTATCGGCCAAGTGGACCACTGGGATGCTTTTCTGCTTTTCATTCCTGTTTTTTGTGGTTGTTGTTGTTGTTGTTGTTGTTTTTTCTCCCCCCCCCCTCCTGCTGGGAATTGAGCCACAAGCCTTATACATGCTAAGCTGCAGGCCCACCAGAGCTACAACTTCAGCCCTTGTGATGTTTTAGAGTGTGAGCTTTGTGTAAACACAAATCATTTGTTATCCAACTAATATTAAGAAGAAGAAAAATAGGGGCTTTGATTAATATACATGTTTCAGAAGTTTGGATGTGGTAGGAAAATATTAATCCACCCTTACATCTTTCTTTAAATGGTTCTAATGGTGTTATTTAATAAGTTACTTGAGACTATCTTCTATAATATACGTTTTTGAGTATAGAAGACAAATTTTATTTTTTTGTTTTTGAGATTCTAATATAGTTACAATATTTTTCCCTTTCCTTTCCTCCCTGGAAACTTTCCCATAACATATCCCTGTTCTCCTTCAAATTCATGACCTCTTTTCTACTAATTATTATTATATGAATATATATAATGTATACATATATATGTTCTGAAGTATAACCTAATCAGTCTGTACAATGTTACTTGTATGTTTCCAGAGCCGACCACCTGGCACTAGACAACCACTTGGTAGGTTCCTGCTTCCAGCTTTTCTTCGTAACCTAGAGTTGAGGTCTCTTCGGCTTTTCCCTATCCACTCTGGCATGTCCACTGTGCTGTTCTTGTTCGGCCCATTTTTCAGGCAGCCATGTTGGTGAGACTTTACGTGCCACATGTCTTTACCTTCTATGTATAGCTTCTGTTATTACTGGGAGACACAATCTCACAGAAAACTCCCCGTTTCTCTGACTCTTACAGACTTCCTGCCCCCTCTTTTACAGTGTTCTCTAAGCCTTAGGTACCAGAGTGTTCTGTGGATGTAGCCATTGGAACTGGGCCCACAACCCTGCATTTTTGATTGGTTGTGGATTTCTGTAGTGGTCTCCATGTGTTGCAAAGAGAAGATTCCTTGATGAGGAGTGACGACTACACTTATCTGTGGATGTAAAGACAAATGTTAACAGATTTTGTTAGGGCTTATTGTTGTTTAGTAAACTAGTGGTAGCAGATTCTCCTCCAATAACTGTGGCTTCACTAGCACCAAGTAGTTAGCTAGGTTTCCAATACCAGGTATCATAACCCTCTTGTTGAGCAGGCCTTAAGCTCAATTAGAGAGCTGTTGGTTACCACCAAGGAATGCATGCTACTAATGCATCATGCATTGTTAGGGTTATCATGACATGTCAGTTGTTCATGTAGGTCACTGGTGTTATAGGTGAGTGCAGTTATAGAAAACTACATGCATGGCTGAAACACTCTGTACTCCTTTTTTGCACAAGACTTTTGTGAAATTGACTCTTGCTTATTTCAAGAAATTGTTTGGTCTCAATCTATCTCTGAGATTTCATGACAACCTTCTTCCCAGTG
Organism: Arvicanthis niloticus; assembly: GCF_011762505.2. Classification (NCBI taxonomy): domain Eukaryota; kingdom Metazoa; phylum Chordata; class Mammalia; order Rodentia; family Muridae; genus Arvicanthis; species Arvicanthis niloticus. The sequence continues at coordinate 38,657,376 of NC_047672.1, read as the reverse complement.
TCACTTGGAAAGGAAAACAACACTTAATCTTACTTCCCACCCCTCAGTTCCCAGAGTTTATGTTGTTGTTAGTGATCTATCTACAGTTCTATAATGATTTAAGACTTTTTAAAGGTCTAAAATATTGCACTGATTTCCTGTTGTATCAATTCAAAGAAATCCATACTATGTAGATTCCTTACTGTTGGTGTTACATTTTACTTAATGCAGAACACCCACTTAATCGCACAGTATTCTTTTTTTTCCTTATTTTATTTTATTTACATTTAAGATGCCATCCACTTTCCCCATTTCCCCTCCCTAGAAAACCCCTGTCCCATGCCCCCCCTTTCCTTTTAGCACACAGTATTCTTATTGATTACAAATACTTTCCCCTTGCCTAGGTAAAAATAAGCCATTTCTCCCCCTGTATCTCTCTTTAGAACAGATCTCAACATTGGCTGTACATTGAAATCACCTGGGAAGCCTAAAGTTCACTTCCCAAGCTCTGAGACCAATTTAATTAGTCTAAAGTATCACCTGAATAATGGGATTAAAAAAAAAAAAAAGCTCTCTAGGTGATTATAATAAGCAGCCAAAGATGAGAATTATAGATTTTCCTTAAGGAACAAATATAAAAATCTTTAAGTAACCAAAATAAAGTGGCTATAAGAAAAAATGTTAATGATTTTGAACAACTCCACCATTTGATAATAGACAAGTCTTTCCTCTAAAAAAGATATCAATTGTGCCACCAAAGTGCCTACAACTTGCAATCATGAGGTCTTTCCCTTATGATTACATATCATGTGATAATATACCTTCATATTTTCCAGTTGTGAAAAAAAAATCACAATTAAGTTGAAATTTATATAAAATGTGTACAAGAACTCTAGTGGCTCACCCCAAAGTGTGATATTTTTTCCTTTCAGAATTCCCATATTTCACAACCTGGGACTCATCTTTCTCAACTTTTAAATTTCATTTTTACTTATTTGTTTATGTGGAATGGAGATACACATTCACATGTGTGTGCACACATGCCAGGGTGTATGTGTAGAGATCCAAAGACGACTGGCACGAGTGCCTTCTCTCCTTCCACCAGGTGGGTTGTCAGGCTCAGTGACAGGTGCCTTTGTCTGTTGAGCTCTCCAAAGGATCCAGCTTTCTCAATTTTTTTTTGGAAAGACATTAATGATGGTATAGTTTCACTTTATTTATCTTCTGAGAGTACAAATAAGTGGAGCTCTCAAAACAAAATGAAACAAACAAACAAAACAGAACAACAAGAAAAGCAAAACAAAAATGAAACAGAAGAGGTAAGATTCAGTCGGGATACTTTATTTCACTGTGCGAGCAGTCTTAACATATCAAGATGAAGAATGATTTCATTCTTGAAAGGAACTCCAATATTGCTTAATCCATTTGAGTTCTCACTAGCACAACTCATTCTACCAAATTAAGTGTTGCTGCTGCTGCTCCTGCTGCAGTGCCAGGACACCCTGTAGAAGGCTGGATGAATCAGCTAAAGGAATAAGCATTTTTCTCTGAGATACCATTTTAAGTCCGGCCTGAGGGTTTTCTTTAATGTGTGGTTTCCAACTGGATCCCCCGAGAACAAGGTATTCCCTGTTATTAATGGCAGCAAACACTGTAACCTGTTCCTTTGGTATTTGTCCCACACTGTACCAAAGCCCAAGGAACACAAAGGATGAATGATGTGGGCTCTTTTACAACAGCACCAGGTCTACTGGAAACAACAGGCAAAAGAGCAAGGCAGATTGTGGGGGTTCACCGCTGCTTTCCTGTCCCTCCAGACAGATAATGGCATAGAGAAGGTTGCTTTGAAGTCATTGCTTCTATGTCAATAGAGACTTTCACTGTCAGCACTTTCTTCAGAAGGACCCTTACAGATCTCAAAACATGTGTAAGAGTAAATGTTCCACAGAAAACCGGAAGATAGATCCTTCCCTGTTATATTCTCTTTCCTCCGTTCTAGATCTCACTAATTCTTTGAGGCATAAACTAAACCTGAGACTTGCATGTGTTTACTGGATTCTATATGCCATGCACTACATATGCTAACTTAAACACAGCATGAGGCCACAACTATAGTTTAAGTCCCCAAAAGGAAGGCAACTCACCACTCAGGCAAAATGGTACCAAGAAAAAGAAAGATGCCCTCTCAGGACTTGCAAACCTGTCATTCATTTCTAACAAGGCTGACCTTCCCGAGCCCAGGGATCATAAAAGGTATCAGAAGATTAAAAATAAATAAATAAAATAGAGAGTCAACTGTTTCCAAAAGGAGATAAAAGCGGTCAATTTTTTCAAAGGTTGAATATGCCTATCAAAGAGCCTGGAACTAAAAGTGCTTCAGATTTGGGATTTGGGGAAATTTGCATATATATTACATCGTATCTTGGGGATGGGACTGAAGCATAAATACAAAATGTATTCATGTTTTCTGCTCACCTTATACACATAGCCCAAGAGTAATTGTTGTTACACAGTTACAAACTATGATTTTTCAAATAAAACTAGATATGAAAGGATCCACTTGGAGACATTTAAGAAGTTTTAAGATTTTTAAGCATTTAGGCTTCTGGATGGTCAGATCACGGATGCTTTCCTCAAACCACTGTACTCTAACTGAAAGAAAGGCGAACGTCTATTGTGTATTCTTTCATCCAACACTGTATTCCCACACCACAGTCTTGCAAATCAGTTTTACCTAAGACATTTCTGCAGCTTCAAAGCATTATTTAGATACATTCCTCGAACACAGAATACCAAGGACTATGCAAAACGATGAGACAGGATCCTATGAAGAGGTTTATTTTATAAAATGCACTGTGCATCATCTTAGCGGCAATACAGATAGAAATCCATGAGTATGGACATATAAATCATGCATAAAGTCATTATTTGAAACTTCCACCTTTTATTTGATTTGTTTTTATTTGTAGTTCAAAGGAGAGCTGGCCTTCTTCTCAACATGTTAGAGTAAATAATAAGACCAAAAATAACAGAGAAATGACCAAGTACAAACCTCCAGGTCCTGCTTCATTCATCCAGGAATAATATCTCTTTAAATCATGTTCACTGTAAATAGTTATAAATATAGTCTTAGAGTAGAAATATATCTGTGAATAGACTTCTCTTCTATGTTGGCCAAGGTGCTTGTCACAGTTTCCCCAACCACAAAGGACCTCATTTGTTCCTTTTCCTTCTAGGTTTTCAATGTTTTCTAAAAGTCTGACAAGCAATGATCTTATTAAATATATGTAATTTGCTTCATTTTTAAAATTTGTTTTCTAGCTATAACATTGATCTCTCTCCCCCAATAGTCTAGAACTACCTAAGGGTCATAATCATTGTTAGTTCTATAATGATGGAAATACAATCAAAGCAATGAACACAGGGGAGAATCAAGCAATGTTCCCTGCTGAAGCCATTTTGTGATGCCTGTTTGTTACCATGCACATGAATCATGCATGCAACCCTGCCTATGTCCAGTAAGGCAGTGAGACCACCTGATACCATGCTCTGTTATAGAAACTAACCCAAGTCTACTCCAGGATGTTCTGTAAGTGCATCAGTAATCAGTGCAGGCCTCACAAGCATCAACTGTTATTCCTCTGTGTTGAAGTGTGCTGGTCAAAAACCACAGGTACACATATTTCCACTGAACTGAGTTTAATCCTATTTAACGTTTTCAAATAGTAAATGGATGCAACCTCTTATTGGTCCAATGGGCCACTTTAGCCACCTGAAAAAGGAAACAAAACCCAAAAACAAAACAAACTCTGAGGTTCAGCTCTGGTTCCTAAAAGCCCAACTGCCCTAACAGTGAAAGCCTCTGCCTGCAAACCTGAGTCCTGGCCTCCAGCTTGAGGTTCCTATCTCTGTGGTTCATTTTCTTCAGTTACAGGACAAGGACCCTTTCAGACCTCAATTTCTGATCCTCTCAAGTTCTCAAAGTTGGGAGAGGTGAGAAAGCAGTAATAAATCATTTTGCTTCCTGTATGACTACTGGAGGCTACAAAAAAAGTATACAATGTATACAATAAAAGTATACAATGGGTTAGGGATTTTGCAATTATCATGTTACTATATATATATATATATATATATATATATATATATATCCCAACTGTTTAATTCAAGACTTAAAGTAAGTTTTGGCATTAATTGTTGGCTTGTACATCAAATTCACATGAACACAGTTAAATTCTCTTTTTATTTTTCCTAAGAGGAAACCTGACTGCCAAGAATTGCTCCAGCTCCCTTTAGCAAGAAGCATGCCTGAGAGAGAGAGAGAGAGAGAGAGAGAGAGAGAGAGAGAGAGAGAGAGAGAGAAAGAATGAATATGGAGGGACCTTCTGAATAAGATAAATGCTTAGGTTGTTTGTTACAGGACCTCCCCCATTAAAATATATAAATCACTAAAGTTTCCCTGATTGTGCTTGAGGCTCTCGAGATTTAAAAACAAAAACTTCTAAGCCTTGCAAATAATTTTGCATAGAACGTGCACAGTGTTTTTCCTCCTTTGCTGAAGTTGGATTTATTTTAGTAATGTCTGAGTAACATTACATCAACAGTTTCCTCGGTGCATGGTGAGTACACCTGCTTGCCAATTGAAATAATTTCTAGAGAAACAAACATTCTATTTAAACAGGAAGAGCCAGGAAAACTACATTATTTGCGCAGCCAAGGGAGAGTCCCCTTCCTTAACAAACTGCAACAAGTACGAATGAGCCAGTAGCCAATGACTTTCTTCAAAGGGAGCCTAAAGGGAACGATTCCAAACACAAACAGCCACTTGATTTCTTACCAGATAATAATTTTTACATATTAATTACTGAAATATATGCTAACACATAATGTGAAAGGTGAAACCAGACACCGGATGATGCTCATATACTTTGTACAGACGCCTACCACAACATAAATATAAAACCCCACACTCGGTTTAAGAATGACTACTGTGGTTGGCATCTGCTGAACAAACGGAGTTGGTACAAACTCAACACAAGCAGCACATAAGGATGGGTGGTCCTGTGTAGGAGTGGAGCCCCAAGCTCCCCATAAACCCCAAGAAACTCGCCCTTCACCAGAAGGGTGGCAGCTTTAGCCATGCCAAGTGGCTTTTACTAGGAAATGCTACTGTGACCCACTTCTCTCTTATAGCAAGATAAGACTGCCTAGAACTAGTTAGGATTCTATCAGTCCGATGTCCTATGAACTAGAAGGTTGGGCTGCCTGAAAGGCTTCTGTGATTAGACTTCAGTAGTAAAGAAATGCCCCCAGAGCACTCAAAAGAATGACAGTTCCAGAAGAGCTGCTGATTTGGTTCTAATTTGGTGAAGCTGAAAGGAACACTTAAGATCTATCCTCTCGGAAAATTTTAAGTATGTAATACAGTATCGGTGACCTCAAGCTAACTCATAGTTCTCCACCTATTCCTAAACTCAATGAGTTGCATTCAGTAACTATGCACAGCTTTTAATATGCCAACCATATTTAAAAAAAAAAAAAAGCAAATATTGAACAATGTAGATCAGAGTGTTTGGGTAGGAGGCATGTTGAGAAACTGCTTCCTCTGGTCTACAGTTTTATCTTAAAAGTCAAGTCAAAGGGTTGTCAAAAATCTCAAAGAAAGGTCTCACATGCAGAGGTTACTATTTCAGCACAGTGATGACGGACTGTGTATATAGGAATTCTTTGTGCAATCCCCACCTGCACCACAAGCGGAGGGGACTGTTACAGGTTTCTTCAGAGCATTTCAGGTTCAGTATTCCACTAAAAGGTTTCCCCAGACAGCTTCTATTCTACACATTTATCCAGTTAAGGTGATTTAAGTTGTTCCTTTTGAGTATGATACAGAACATCAGACTTCTGGGGTTCTGTTTTAAAATGACTACAGTAGGGTAGCTATTTTATCTGACAGAACTTCCGTAAATCTTTGGGGAAGGAGCCATAAGCAAAGCATTTGCTAGTCCTTCATCTGCCACTAACAGTGGACTTCATTAAGCCTGCCATGGCCTGGAATTACTCACAGCCCCTCTGGGTGCATAGCTTCCTCTGTGTTTGAATGCCATGCCCTGATTGTTTGGCAACACAGGAAACTTGGCGATATAACTTTGCTTTTATTTCACCAAAGAAAATGTCTAGTCCTTTGCCCTAGTGGAGATTTCTCTGTAACAGGAAAGTATCCGTGCTCCACCTGCTTCAGCCAGCTACACGCGCAGCCTGTTCTAAGGGCAAAGCCCAGCTCCATACACCCTACAACAGCCCAAATTAAAGTTGTTGCGAGTTGCATTCTAACCCTGTCCCAACCTAATCTGCCCAGGTGCAATTACTGCAGGACCTGCAAGGTGGGATCAGCTGATCGGTCCATGTCTTGGGGATGATGAGGTGCAGCTGCCAGCTCCTGCCAGCTCTGGCCAGCTCAGGCCAGCTCTGGCTAGCTCCGGCTGGGGTTAAAAACTGAAGCGCTCCAACCTGTCCCAGACATCCCTCAAAGACTAAAATAGTGTCCAGTCCTTCACAGAAGGACGGCAGCAGGTGCCCCTGAGCTCTCCCAGGAGAAAGCCTCCGGGGACGGGAGGGGAGGGGGATAAGTGGCTTCAGGAGGCTCCCAGTCCCGCTGCCACTCACCTTCTGCTGCCTCCGGGCCATGTCAGTGGGCTGCTTGGCGTTGAAAGGGTACGCGATGCACCTCACCACGAAGACGTAGAGCTGCAGGCGGATGCGCCGCTCCTGCTCCTCGTCCAGCTGCCTTTCGGGCTCATCTCGCCCCTCGCTGAGTACCGAGGGGCTCGGGCTCACGGGTCTAGCCGCTCCGCCACCGCTACCACCACCGGAGCGTCCCGGTGCGTCCCGCCGCCCTTCCCGAGCCGTGGTCGGCGGCGCTCGCTGGGAGCCGCCCGGCGCCACCAGCACCTCGCGGCTCTCCTCCTCCAGCCCCTCGTCCGACTCCTCCTCGCTGGAAGACGGGTCGAGCATGGTGCTGGCTGGGACGCCTGGGCTCGGCCCTCGATCCTCGGGGGGCTCCTCGGCGAGCGCAGCTGTCCCCGCGAGTCCGCGGGAGCCTAGGACGATACGCGGCGGCCGCAGAACGAAAGGGAAAGTGGCCCGGGCTTTCCGGACACGTCGAGTTCGGGCGCCTGAGTGTTTGCCGCGGCCAGGACGCGGGGCGGGCGAGCGGAGCGGCGGGAGGCGAGAGGCGGAGTTAGCGCGGGGGCGCTCGGGGCGCCCGGGGACCGCGCGCCCAGCCTCGGGCCGCCAGCCCGCCTGCGCGCGCGCCCAGCCCCGCCGCCGACCCCCGCCGCCCGCGCAGGTGAGGAACCTGTGGCGCCTCCCGAGCAACACGTGGAACGGAATGTCGAGGAGCGGACGCGGGGACGCGGAGTGCGCGTGCGCGCCACGCCGCGCCCGCCACCGCCAGGACCGGGCGGCGGGTGTGCCGGGCACCCCGGAGCGCGCGGTTTGCAGAGGGGCGGGATGTGCAAAGCGCAGACGACCCCGGGCCACCCAGCACCCAGTTGTCCCGCAGGCTTCCTGTAGGGGTGACGGTGGGATAGGGGCGAGGGACGCAGTCCCCAAGTAAGCAGAGAGGGAGAGAGCTCCCCGGACAGTGCTGGGACCGGATTTGTGAAACCTGAGTGCTGAAAAGTGGGACCACCTGCCTTCACCTTGAAGTATTCTTTCTAGGAGGCTTGAAAAAGTCTCTCTCCCTTCTTCGCTGCAGTGGGACGCTCTCTAAGAAGTCCAAAATTGTAATCGTCTCAACAGGGGCATTAAAAAGAAAAGTTGGCGCAGCGGCTGGGGGCGGGGTTGGGGGGTCTATTAAACTGATTATATATATATATATATATATATATATATATATATATATATATATATATATATATATATATTCCTGTTGTTTCCTGCAATCTCGCGAGCCAATTAGATTTTATATTTGCAAAATGAAACTCTGATTCAGAACAAACACAGCTCAATTGTCTCCTAGGTTGAGATAGAACGGACTCAAACAAAACAGGTTGTTTTGGGGGAACAGACATTCAACAAACACCCGAGAGCCGGCCGGTGTCCGGCCTTGTTAGCTTGTGGCAGAGGCTCAAGTGAGGGCATATACAACACCAAGTCGCTCTCTTTCCTGGCCTCAAGTGGGCGTCTCATAGCTGCACCTGAAGCTGGATTATCTGAGATCTCTCAGTGCCAGAACTGCCTAGCAGTTTCTTTTGTCATTCTGTAACTTCTGTCCTGAGCTCAGACAGGAGGGAGGAATACACAAAACAGGCATTCAACACAGGGATCAGTGTGCAGTAGCCACTCCAGCCGGGAGACTGCAGATCTCCAGGGAATTAACACAGGACAAATGAAGCAGCCACCAGCTCTGAGCTTCTCTGTCCCAGGGCCAAGCAGCAATTTTAACTGTTCCAGGCTATTAGATGGTTACATACAAAAACACTTTCTTTCTGCATCTACTGATGTTGTCCCTCAATGAAGAAAAAAGAGGTCATTTACTCCTAGGGAGCCTTCTCCATTAGTTAATCCTTGTTTTGGTCCCTTAGTAATAATTAAAAAAAAGTTTCATGCCTACTAGCTGACGGTCAATGATAAGGAAAAAAAATACATATCTTAAAATTGATGTATTTGAAGACTCTTGGGCAAGGTAGACAATAAGTGGAAATTTTAAGGGCCTACCTAACCTTATTCAGTTGGCAAAACTCTGTGAGAATATTTATCCAATGCCATTATCAAAGTAACCTCCTAAGGCATGTAGGTGACACTATTCTGATGATTGCCCTTTGTACCAGATTTTGCTCTAAACTCTACGTGTATTATCTCTGTTACTTATTTTCAGTTCTATAGCACACATGTGGAACCTTGGGGGAGGGGGTGTACAGCATCAGCAACTGATGGAGTCCACACAGGCTCTCATTTCTAGTAGCAGTCTTTTCTGTTGCAATTTCTCTTGATTGTAAATCAGTATATTAAAATGTAGTGTTTATCAAGTTAGGGATACAATTCTAAGGATATAAGAGTAAACAGGTCATTCCTTCCTTTACTTTCTTTCCAAAGTATTTTTCAGTGTTATTAGCTGCTACTACTACTTGGTGTGACAGCTGAGTATTTTGTCTCCATTTGATGTTTACTTTCTTCCTATGAAAAATTATTAGAACTCAAAGATCCCCAAGCTTTGGAGATCCCAACAGAAAAACAGGTAATTTTTGAAAAGACGGCGTGTATGGTGTTTTCTCCAAGAAGATGAAAATAAAAGGCATCATTTAAATACACACAAAAAAATATGACAGAAAGAAAAAAGATAAAAAGAACAAATGAAGGCATAGAGGGGCTGCACGTTTCATAAAATATGGTACAGGTACAATCTATTGATAGGCAGTTATATCTTAAGACTTAGAAGATAAGTAAAATCTGGAACTAGAATTTTGTGGAGGTTTGAATGAGAATACCCCTCCCCCAATAGGCGCATATACTTGACTATGTGGTCTCCAGTTGGTGGAACTATTTGAGAAGAAATAGGAAGCGTGACCTTGTTGGAGGAAGTATGTCATTGAGTGTGGCCATTGAGGTTCCAAAAGCCGATTGCCAGCGTGTTCCTCTGTGCCTCCTGCTTATAGATAAGGATGTAAGCTCTCAGCTACTGCTCCAGTGCCATGCCTGCTAGCAGCCATGTTTCCTGCCATGATGGTCATGGACTCACCCTCTGAACTGTAAGCCCCCCAATAAACTCTTCTATAAGTTGCCTTGGTCATGGTGTCTCTTCCCGGCAATAGAAAAGCAACTAAGACAACAAAGGAGTTATAGCTTCGGTGGCTATTTTGGGAAACCACAGAAGTTAACTGGAGACAGTGCACCTTCATTAGTTCTTGGGTTCTGGTTGCGGGGTATTTCCTTGGTTTCCAGGGACTGGTGATGAATTGGGCCACTTGAGTCAACAAATAAATTAAAAAAAAAAAAATGGGTAGCTATGTAGCTGAAGCAAGCAAGCATGTGCCTAGTTTTGTTTTCAGTGCAACGGCTATCATGTTGCAATTGACAAAATACAAACAAGTCTCAGGTCACCAACTCCTGATGGTGGCGCTCTGAGCAGGTGGCAAGCCGGCCTAACTGGCCATCTGAACAAACTGTGAGCAGAGGCCCTTAGTGTTTGGGCCCACAATAATGAGGTCCCAAATAAGGCCAAATTATGTTAGTTATTTTTAGATTGATTCCTCCTACTAATATTACAACACACACACCCATCTTGAGGAATCTCAAGACATCAGTCACCTTAACTGGCTAAATCGTTTGTTTCTGCTGGGCATAGTTGTGACCTTCCTTTCCATCTATACAGTCTGGTATTGAACATTACAGCACACTGCGCCTGGACTATGCCTACATTCTGGACATCTAAGAAATAAGACGGAAAGCAGAGGAAGTCCTGGTGGTCCAGGTCTGGTGGTGAAGACCTGGTTGCCTATGGGGTGTCAACATGGGCAGAGTCGTGTTGAGGTCTCTAATGCCTCTAATGGCAAAGCTTTCCCTGGGAGATGTACAGAGCAGTGGCAAAGGCTTCCAAATGCAGATGATGATAGCATGTACAAACATATATCCACTGTAGCTTCGCCATGCATCCTAGGAGGTTTGTACCCTGGAGACTGGCTTTCCTACAGAGACTGCTCTTGCCTCCATGCTGATCTTTCTTTATACCATAAACCCTGCCTCCTTGTTTAGCTGTATGTAATAACACTCTCTTCCCCCATTTATTGGGATGTGTAATAGACATCCTGAGATTCTGGGGAACCACAGCTTCTCCATCAGAGAACCAGTAAATCAGATCCAAGGATTTCTCCACATCTCTGTGTTTGCCTTTTCTTCACTCCTTCTCACCCCTTGTCACCACTCCAAGACCCAAGCCATGCAAGGGCTTCAGTGAAAAAGTACTTGTGTAGCATACATAAACACCTGGGTTTAATCTCTAGGACGATATTAAGTCAGGCATAATAGTGCATGACTATAATTCCAGCACACAAAAGATGGAGGCATACAAGTTCAATATCATACTTGGGTACATAGGGACCTTGAAGCCAACCCACATGGACTGCATGAGACTTTGTCTGTATGAATAAATAAGTAAATATGTTATTTTATTTTTTAAAAAAAGAATCAATCTCAAGTAATTTAGGGTTACTGAAGTCAGAAACAAGTCACCAAGAGAAGATTACTGAAAAGATCTGGGAGAGATGAATGCTCAAATTTCATAGAGGAGGAGGGAAGCTTACAAAATAAGGAAAAATGATCATCACACTAAATTAAATAAGACAAGACTTCCCTCCAAAGAAAAATCAAATAGCACATGTTTTTCCTAGTGTATAGACTTCAGGCTGTGCTAACAAAAATTACTTGAAAACTATGTGAGAAAAGAAACAGAGCCAGTGTGAGGGGAATAACGAGGTGGACAAAGTAAGGGGACGTGAATTACATAAAAGGTTATGACGTATATGTAAGAGAACATCATGATGAGAACCACTGTTATGTACAAGGGATGTACACTAATTGACCTTGCAAAAGAAAGCCAGGGAGAAATCGATGGACTACTTATGAGGCGCTCAGGGAAAGGAGGACCAAGAACAGAATACTCATCCCAGAATAGAGTAACATCAATGGGTGATACTGAAACACACTTGTTCAGAAGACAAGTGAAATCAAAGGCCAATCAGTGCTTTAGTTACATAGCAGAAAAATCATAAACATAGTTACAAATGTAACTGTTAAGGCTTTCCCCAGCAAGGGAAACCATCAGCACATGCATGGTAGTTGTAGTCACAAGTCACTGAGAAGGTCCTGCAGTACTGAGTTCAGAATAAATTGAGGGCTGAAGATGTGAGTCTTCTTGGCTGTTCTCTATTTAAGGGAAACTTTGAAGACAAGGTACCAAAACTAATGTCAATTCATTATTAGTTAATTTTATGCTAACAATTTTAATTAAATTTTTCTATTTTTTACTTATAATTGAGTTTTTGCCATATTCCCCTTTAACATATTACATTACCTTTTCAGGTCACTGTTATGATATTTGATGCTCTGAATAATTGATTATAGGATTATAGCATAAAACTATGATTGGTTTGTACCACTTCACAAGTGCATGCAATATACTTGGGGTTATTCAGTGATTTATTTTTACTTTGGTAAAGGTGAGCATAAAAACAAATTGAAGTTATACAGCTTTTTAATGAAACACCTCGAATGCTAAGGAAAGATGGATGAACAGTAATAAAACATAAAATGTGTCTTGGCAATAATATTTAAACAGGTGTGTGATCTGAATACCTGTATGTGGGCAGCTCTGTGTTGAATTGATGGGTGCTTTTGACATGAGGGAAAGTCTTAACTCTTTCAGTCATAGATGAAAACCATTCTTTCCTTGAATAGAATATGTACTATTCTGAAGACAATAAATGTAGCCTCTAAGAACATAAATATGAAGCATATATAAGAACAGAACAAATAATTAGGTTATCTGTAATTATGTTATCTGTGGTATTAGAGAAAAAAAATTACCAAAATATTCTTAAGCAATTTGGAAGTGGATGTTTTATTATGTTATATCATATAACTAGAATTAAAATTATTTTGCAGCAAAAGCAACATTTTTCATTTTGAATAGAAGACCTATTTTATAATAGTTATAAGAAAACTGCCAAAATACAACCCAACTAATTAAAATGCACACACTTACACACATAGAATAAAAATTATCAATATTTTTGAAACTTTGAGATAACCATTTATAAGGCTATAATCCTTGTGAGAGATTTATTTCAATATTAATACTTTTTCTTCTCTTCAGTTAGATTTTGAGTTCTATAAGAAATTGTTCAGCACTCAAAGAGAAGTTGTAAAGATTGTAACATGAGGGGAAGTAGTTGTAAGACTTTTGGGCATCTATAAATTCTATCTTCATACAGCTATTAGGATCACTTTTTTTATTGGCTCTACATTCGGACATGGAACTAGAGAAACAAAAAACTAAAGTCACAAAGAGTTATATACATTTATTTCTTGGATTTTACACAGTTCAGATTTTGTGTGCCTGGACTTTTAGCCTTCAAACAACCAGACCAGCTCACAAATATTCATTGTGACATTTTATTATGATTTTAGAAATTTTATAATTATTGGAAGAAGGTTTGGCTTAAAACAAAAAGCTAGCATGGGTCTGTTCCCAAAATATCTGTAAGCATTCACTAGTGATTAGCTGCAGTTTGCTTGGGGTCTACTTTTTACATGCAGTTAAAAAAAAAAATTGAAAGAAGCAAACAAGAGGGAATTGGACTGTAAAGTGCAGAAAGGAATTACAAAAAAAGTACAAATACATTGTGCTGACCTGAGGAGAGATCACATTAGTTGAAGATACAGATGTGTGTATAATCGCAGTCTCTTGGGTCGCTGATATTAACCTCCGAGACTCATATTTTAAGTGTTAGAATACCCAGACAGTGTGAGATTTTTGTGACAATGGATAGTATTCAAGACGTGTGCTCCAAAATGGACAAAGCAGTAAGGAGGTAGAATCTATTTTCCATTCAGCTTTCATAGTTCCTTTGTACTTATATTGACTTTGTTGTTAAATGCATTTTCTGCCAGTCAATAAGATGTATTGAGTGTCTATTTTATATTAAGCACTATGATAGGGCACTGTAAAGAGAAAATTGAATTGATTGACTAGGAACTCAAACAAGTCCCACTCGTAAGATGAGAATTTTACTATTATAAACAACTTGCAATATGTCAACAATAGTTCTCAAGAAAATAACTACAGTGGAGAATGTTCTCCAAAAATTCTCATAAAATGGCATCAGATGGGAAAATAAAGATGCTTTATTATTAAATATTTATCTACTTTTATCCGTAGCATTTATTACCAGACTCAGTTTAAGGATGCATTTTCACTCTTAAAAGTTACTAATGATACAAAATAATTTTTTTGGTTTATGTAGATTGTATTCACTTTCGATACTGTTCATATCAGAAAATAAAACAGAAATTGATATTCATCTAAAAATAACTGTCTTAGTTACTTTTCTGTTGCTGTGATAAGACATTATGAGCAAGGCAACGGATACAAGAAATTGTTTAATTTTGGGCTTGTAGTTCAGAGTGTGAGTCCTAATGGGAAGCAAAGACATGGTGGCAGGAACAACTGAGAGCTCCCATCTTGATCTTGAGGCAAAGACAGTAAACCAGAAATGGCATAGGTTTTTAAAACCTCAAAGTATTGACACACCTCCTCCAACAACATCATACATCCAAATCCTTCACAAATAGTTCCACCAACTTGGGACTAAGTATTAGTATATGAGCCTATGAGAGCCGTTCCCACTCAAGTCATCACAATAAAGAACCTCTATATAACATAAATTCTATATTCTTATCAAAAATATTGTGAAAATAGATTTTATGGAAAGAGTGGGTTTATTTTACACATTATAGACTCCTTTAATTTCCAGTTTAAGAGAATTATCTAGAATCTCATATTGATTACATTATTACATTATATAGAGTATTACATTATATACATTATTTTGGTTCAAATGGTCTTAAAAACATACTTCACATAAATATTTAGTGTAAAGATAGTATTTAGTAGCTTTTCAATTTTGTTCTTGTTGGAGGAAACATATCTCTGGGGCCGGGTTTTGGGGGTTTCAAAGCCTTGTGCCAATCCCCGGCGCACCATGTTCTCTTGTCTATGTCTCTCTCCTTTGAGTCAACACTTCAAAAAATGGGCTTTCAGCTTCTCATCCCTGCTGCTGTGCTTGTTACATGTTGTCATGTCTCTGCTCTGCCATCATGGGTTTTATCCCTGTGGAACCAAAATAAACTCTTTCTTCTTAAAGTTGCCTTGCTCAAGGTGTTTTATCACAGCAGCAACAACAAAATAACAAATATAGTATGAATACTCTGCTTTGCTATTACATCAAACTCAGCATGTAGTAGTTTTTCTAAGTTAGATCCAATTAAACCATATCAATTATATATATGTATATATATATATACATATACATATACATACATATACATACATATACATATATATACATATACATACATATACATATATATATATCTTATCACTGCATGTTTGTCCTGTCCCTATATGTGATTTTATGACAATATCTATGCGACACTTAGAAATGATGACACAGTTTATTATATACCATCAAAAACTACATTTATCACTAACTACCAACGTCAAAGGAATAATCTTTAAGGACTTATATTAGTTACTCTGCTGTTGTTGTGATAAACTACTATGATCAAAAGCAGCTACAAAAGCTAGGTTTGCTTTTGGTTTATGGTTTTAGAGGAAGAGAGCCTACGGCAGGGAGACATGACCAACAACTGGAGTAGAAAACTGGGAGATCACATCCTCAACCACAAACACAAATAAGAGACAATAAACTGTAGGAGGCAAGGTTATAAACTCTCAGAGCCTGCCCCTAATGATGCACTTCACCCAGCAAGGCTGTACCACCTCCCCATACAGTACCATTAGCTGAGGACTAATTGTTCGAATACCTGAGTCTATGAGGGACTTTTCTCATTCAAACTACCACGGTACTGAAGAATTGACAAGCCCAGTGGAAAATGAAGTATTATAAGACTAACTTTCACTTGAAAATTTGAGTTTTATCATGGACAGCAATACCATCAGCCTTTTCACTAAGTGACAGCTCTGTTTGGATATTTTAAAAAGAGCTGTTGAAAACCTGGAACTGAAAATCCAGGGCTAGGAAGATGGTTCAGCTGCTAACGGGCTCAAAGTACAAGTGTGAGGACCTGAGTTTAATCCTGTACATGTGTGTAAGATATTGGGCATAGCCTCAGACATTTCTAATCCTCAGACTTTGGAGACAGAGACAGTAGGACCTCAGGACCCATCTCGGTGAATTAGTGAATTGGTTAGTTGATATTACATGACACTCTCTGATATATCTAGTAGATCTGTGATACTTAAATATACAGAATCTAAAAATGCTTTCTTCCCTAGTTTAAGTATTCAAATATCTAATTTTTCATGAACTTCTATTCAGTGGGACTTTTGAAAAATCATTGTGTTAAATTAGCAAGACTATTCTATAACATTGATAAATAAAATTAATATTTACATAAAAATAATTCTGTTTTATAGATATAAACTGTAATTTATAGACTTGAAACTGTAATTTAACTTTTGACCTGTGTTTCAACACTATACTATAAGTCTAAAAATTATTGTTTCTTATATTAAACTAAAAAGGCCTTCTGACACCAAAGCAATGAAAATAAAAATATTTATGTGATATGATTATAGCTTTTCAATAATATTTTATTTGTGTACATCTAAAACTATCTGAGTATAATGGTATTCAGACACTACAAAAATAATCTTAATTGTCTTGAAAACAATCTAGAATCCCCACGGAAGGGATTAGCAATGAAGAGTTTTCTGGACCAGGTAGACCTCTGGACATACTTGTGGAGGATTACCTTTATTACATTGATTGAGATGAGAAGACCAGCCTACTGTGGGCAGCCCCATTCCCTACTCAGGAGTTCTCATATAAAAAGGAGCTGAGCACCAGCATAGATCAATTCATCTCTCTTTTCTAACTGAAGACTCAGTGCAACCACCTCCTTCAAACAACTACTACAGTGATTTCTACACTCTGTCGGGACGTGCTTCAAACCATCAGCTAAAGAAAACAGTTTCTTCCTTCAGATGCCTTTGTCAGACTATGTTATCACAGCAGGAGGAAAAGAAACTATGACAGGAATGGACACATTTATATGTGAACCAGAAATTAGAAATTTAGAACGAAGAGTCTGCATATATAGAACATGAGTTCTAACGAGGTTTTAGAGCCCGTACTATTAAAACAATTTTTTTTCTACATTGATCCTTTGTACTCAACATCACAGTTTCACATCTTACTTTTAGGTAAGTGACATAAAATAGCCTACAGAAAATAAATGTCTAAAACCCATATAATGTGTCTTCTACATGGTTTATTTGTAGGGGTGGGGGTTGAGGGGAAACGATGACTGAAAACCTAGTAGGAAAGTGTACATGTATATGTGAGTTCATGTGTGAGGACTGCATGGTTATGGTGTGCTTCTGGGGAGAAGAACGTGAATATGGCTGAGAGGGAGAAGGCATAAGATGGAGGAGAGAGGAGAGAGACACGATATGTACCAAAGCGACAGTCTTGGCATCATGAGAGGACTGTGAATGCTTTTTCACTCCTCAGTAGTATGAACAAAAAAATTAATAAATGTCAAAAGGTACAATTTAAAACTACACTCTAGGTAGCATTGCATACAAACTGAATTATACTCCTGGGCATTTCTAAGGAAAGAATTCAAAATTTGTATCATGGAATACAAGACACCCCAAAAGCTAAGAACCACTCTATCTGGGTACTTGTTTTTAATGAGAGTTGTAAGCATGCCTCGGGTTCATATTTGGTAACTAGAATAAAGCAAAGATTAATGATGTAAGCCATATATAACTAGCTATTCCTTCATAATTCGCTAGGGAGTTCTATTCACCATTTTCCCCTAGAACCTCCTTAAACTGGCAATGTGATTTATATTAACATAATAAGAAAGATGATTAGGAAAGGCTTATCATTAAATGTCTGTGTTTAAAACCTGAACAGTACTGATGGGTATAAATCATTTATGAAGGCAATTAACTGTTAGATAAGTATAAGGAGACTTTATTAGCAGTTTCACAGTTTTGGCAGACAATTGATTAGTTCTGTGCTCACATCTAAATTTCTCAGCACTCTTCAGAAACTGTGGTTCATAGCTGTGAAAACATTTCTACTCTTCATTTATCCTCTATGTTTACAGCATGCTAGAAAGGTGACAGCCAGGAATGTCTCAGTGTCTTGTTGAGACTGGCAGTAGTCTGTGCCAATGATTGCATAAATTTACCAACCTGTATTGTGATAGCAGTTGTTTATTTCTGGTATTGGTATAGGGCTTAATTTTCAAAAGGGAAATAATGCTAAATTTCTGTGTATGCCTTTGCATACCAGAGCAGCACCGTGGCATGCACGTCTGTGCATGTGCACAAGTCCATGCACATGCGTTACTCACTGCATCCATCATCTGACCTCACTGCACTGAGAGGCTCTGAGCACAACAGTTCTGCCAGCACTAAACCTTTTCTGTCCCCAAACACAAAATGAATTTTGGATTTTCAAAATTTACAAATACAGAAATATCCATAAGATGGTGCTGTATCTTTAATTTAATTTGGTCGGGTTCTTGAATAATGAAATATATCTATTACAAATAAGGTTAAAAGCCTGGATTATACTATCCTCTCGCCCTTTAATAGGAGTCTTAGGCTGTCTAGCTGACAATGTAAGGATAATCAGAATTTTAAAAGCAATTTCTTATATATCATATAATTACTAAAGTATCTTTGTTCCAGAGTTAGCTGCCAACAACACATTAAAAAATAATCAAAATTCTCATTTCAACGGGTGTTTTCTGAACTGTAGTCACTTTGCAGATACCATATTAAACAAGGGAAATGGTTGAATTATAGACAGTATCAATTTCTACCAAGATCAATAGTAGTCTCTAGAAGCTCTTTGAAATACACAGTCTGGTTGGGAATTAGAAATGACATTGTATGCAAATAATTTCTTTCAAATGTTGAAATGTCTATTAAGTATTAACTCAATAAATTGCAATATCTAGTAAAAATCATTTCTTCAGTGATGGGAATATAACTGAAATATGCTAATGTTATGGTCTGATATAGGGTGATGCCTTCACCAGTAATGTTTAATTTCCCATTTAATTACTGAAACAGATTTTATAAATAGAATATTGGAAATGGCTATCATTTCTATATTTTTAAGATAAATATTTTTATTTCAAAAGAATAGAAAGCTTTTGTCAATAGGTGACAAGGGGAAGCTTGTTTGTAAAAGGAAGAATTAGGGGTCATGACACACAATGACAACCACAAAGACATATCCTAAGTACAAGCCAAGTTCCATCAATAAATACATGGAAATCTCAGCTACAGAGACATATGCGAAGTATGAGCCAAGTTCTATCAATAAGTATATGCAAATCTCAAGTCAGACATGTACTGCTATGAGGCATATTTAACTACATGGGTCTGATTTCCATTTATTTTCTCATTTTTCTCTTTGGATATTTCCTCCTTCTGGGGGGACACCATTATTAGATCTCTTGCACAAAGTAATGCTATAATTTTACAGGAAGCTGAATAGATGTTTGTAGGCATGGCAAATTATAAGATAGAAAGAATCCTGCATAACATGATATTTAAAAGGAGGAAAACTTAATGAATGTCTATTGTTAATAAGCTCTCTATTTAGTCTAGCTTTTCTAACAGCAATATACTTGTTTTTTTTTAAAAAAAATTATAAAATAATTCTAAGAAACATTTCCTTCCTGAATGCTAGCATAAAGTGTTGGTATTCAAATAGAGATAGAACGCTTAAATAGTGTTAAGGTTTATGTAATAAGATAACAAATTATATTCATTTGATAGAAAAAAATAATTTAAGAAACGAAGTCTGCTGGGTCTAATAGTGAACAAAAATAAATAAAAAAAGAAGGAAGGAAGAAAATTAAAGTCAAGTAATTTTATTGTTAACCATTCTCATTATAAGATGATCCACCAGTCTTTTAGCTACTTAGTGTCCATTCCCCTGACAATCTTGGTGGTTCTACCAAGACATATAATATTTTCATCCATAATACTTTCCCAGGGCCACTTTTGATGACAGTGTTGTGTATCCAGTGGGTAAATAGTTTGACAAGATGCATATTACACATATTTAAAAGAAGAAAAACTTTACTTATGAACTTTGATTATGCATTCATTTTTAAAAGTGCAAAACTATCCCTCAGACCTGAAGATATAAGGTGGTTATTTGGGGAGAGGAGAGGGATCAGCCCATAAGATTAAAAGCCCCAAAGCACAGGAGTTAGCTGAAGAAAATCTGATGTCAAACAAAAAAATCATGAAAAATGATGAAAAATCAACAAGAGACATTGGGTGTTTTTATAGACATTTCCTTTGCTTAATTGATTCAGTAGCTATTTATGGGGATCTCACAGAGAGCCAAACACTCTTGGAATAGCACTCTGTAGGGAATAGAGTAGTGAGCAAAATAGACACCCCCCCAACCCCATGAAGCAGAAAGTTTAGTGGAAAAAAAATATATGTTATATCTAAACACATTCAGAGACATAATACATGCCAAGACTGTTGTAAAGTTTAAAAAAAATCTGGGTGTAATACAGTCTGGCAAAAGGAAGAAAGGAAGTGGCCCTTAACAGACATCTTACGGAGGTAAATTTCATAGTGTGTGTCTGGGATCTGCTTCAAAATTATGGAGCAGGGGTGGAGTGGGTGGTACTTTGGATGAAATAAGATTAGACATATGTTGTAATGAGTATGATCATTTCAACAACAAAAGCACAATACATATGAGTGTGCATACGTGCGCGCGAGGGCACACGCACGCGCGCGCGCACACACACACACACACACACACACACCGGGGGAGGAGGCAGAAGGCAGAATTTCTGAACGTTCCCGAATGAGGAGGAGCTAGATGTGTTCTCAGATCCCGGGACAGCGTGTGGAGATGGAGCACTGAGAACTAAAGACCTTCAGGGTGGGTTCCTGCACACCTAGTGGAGCTTTGTCCTTTATTCTAAGATCAAAGGTGAGTATTAACTATCCCTCATGCTTCTTTTACTTTCTAATAAAATCACTCAGGTTGCACAGTAGAATTAAGTTAGCAAAAGTGGGTGAGGGTAAGCCAAGCAGAAGAAGTGAAATGATTGGCAAGAAATAAGTTGATGTATAATTTGAATACATCAGTGGAGAAATGGACACTACCCTCCTACACCTGCACACGCAGAAACACATATGTTACACACTCACATGTGCACACACTCAAAACTGGCATTAGGC
Source organism: Arvicanthis niloticus (assembly GCF_011762505.2). NCBI lineage: Eukaryota > Metazoa > Chordata > Mammalia > Rodentia > Muridae > Arvicanthis > Arvicanthis niloticus. Next base: position 38,636,348 of record NC_047672.1, on the reverse strand, counting down.
AGGCAAAAGTTAGAAAAAAAATGTTAACATTGCCACCCAGTGTTCCAAGTGTGTAAAATTTTGAACTTGAACTGTTCCCATTATAATAAATAAATAAATAAATAAATAAATAACTTTAGATATAATTAAAAAATAATGCTTTTTAGTCTTGGCATCTTCTTCATACCATGAAACTTCAAGCAACACATGCTTTGTTGTCTCTTTTAAATACAAACAACCTATGATGGTAGTAAATTCTTTCCTTTAGTTGCACTTTCTTTTGCTGTCTGGGGACCACAGCACCTGACAAACTTTGGTGAGGAGTGTGAAACAGTGTTAATCCCTGAGATCCTGATAAGGATTCCAGCATATGAGTTGTATTAGTATATTCTTGTTGGTTAATTCGTGTGTGTGTGTGTGTGTGTGTGTGTGTGTGTGTGTGTGTGTAATCATATAGATTTTCCAAGTCAAGAACCATAAATACATGGACAAATCTTTGAAAACAATACGATAGATATTCAAAATGTAAATTTGAGAAATCATTAATCAACATCTACACCAAAACTACTTGAAAGTGATCTCTTTTTTGTAATGCAATAGTTTGTCTTTAAGTATTTACAATTTATTTTAGACTTACTTGTTTTACTTTATGTGTATGAGTGTTTTGCCTGCATGTATGCATACCATGTGTATATCTGGTGTTCTCGGAGGCCAGAAGGCATCAGATTCCATAGATCTGGAGTAAGAGATGTTTGTGAGCTGCAAGGCAGGTATTGAGAATTGAACCTGGGTGTCCTACAAGAGCAGCAAATGTTCTTAACTCCTAAGCTATTTCTCCAACCCCTTATCTATAAATTTTAATCTACAAGCAATGCTGTTAGATTAAACTGCAGTACTAATGCATATTAGCTAGAGGGGCAATGGTGGTTCACAATTATCAAGAGCTACAGAAGGATTTTAGCTGAGACAAGAAATTTCACTCAAAATCTTCATAAGGCTGTCAAATGCAGCATTTACTACAAAGAGTTTTTTTTCAGTGAGTATGTTTTTTTTTTTTTTAATTTTAGTGGGTTTAAAATTGGTGAAGCAATGCTTTTCAACTATTCTAGTCTAGTATTTTCACAAGTAAATTTGGAAATGAAGTAAGCCTTTAACTATACTAGTATAGTATTTCTTTGGAATTCAGCACAGCATTTATTTTATTTTATTATTTTAGTTTATTTTTTTATAGAGAGACCCAGGGTCTCTCTATAAGCCATAGCCATCCTGGAACTCAATATGTAGACCAGACTCTTTGAGATCACAGGGATCCTTTTGCCTCTTCCTCCTAAGTCTAGGAATAAAGACATGTGCCACTAAACCCAGCTTAGAACACACACACACACACACACACACACACACACACACACGGGAAAATTTAAAAATAAAACAAAATCTTTTAAAGATTGAGACATTATTAGGCAGTATCCTGATGTGTGTGGCCAACAGAAAAGAAGAAAGGATAAATGTTCATTTTATTCCAAACACAGTGCTATTGGTTTTTAGTCTAAAGGTTCATGTAACTATTTTCTGAACTATCTGTGTTTTGTATTTTTAAATTGACTGATTGGTTTGGCAGTGCTAGAGATGGACCTAGAGACGCACCCATAGTGGTTGAGTCATTTCCATTAAAGGGAATCCTGACCCTGCTTTAACTTTTTCTTATTTTGAGGCATGGTCTCACTAAGTTGGCAAGACTGAATTTGTATTCATTGTGTAACCCATATAGGCCTAGATAATATTGCCTTTCTGTTTCAGATGCCCAAATGTCTAGTATTACAGATCTGGGCTCTCAAGCTAGACACTGTATTGTACAAATAAAACTCGTTTTTCAAACCACAGAATACAGTAAATTCAAAAAAAGCTTCCAACTAATAAAACACTCCCAGTGGACACCAAAAAACCTCATACTAAAAGACTACAACAGTGCTCACATAATCTTGGGATTTGTAGAGCATTAGTTTGGGTGTCATTAATTAAGTAGTAGGGGAAGAAAATAAATCAAACATCTCCTGGATTGTGGTTGTAAGTCTACAGCAGAGAGGATGTGGTTTCCTTCATTATTTTGTCCATTTTTTTTTTCATCAAGAATAGAAATAAATTACTTAAATAATTCAAAACATCCTTGGTGCTTTTTCAAATTTCTAAGCAGAGGAAATTGTTTTCATTCCGTCTAAAGTGACAAATAGTAAGCACCTACAGACACTGGTCACTAAAGATGTGATAAGAAACTAGATGGGTATTTTTCTTAAACTTGCAGTTTCGCCAGGTATTTTTGGAGAATCTCTGATGGCTTTTACTTTTATGGCAGTGTTGTAGTGAAATCTAAGAGAGAGATTAAAGGAGGCTCAGAGAGTTTACAATGATTTGCCCTGGATTAAGTCTCTTTATTCAACACCCAAAACTTTCTCCTAAAGTAGAGACCTTTATCTCAACTGCCGATGGTTCTCTTTGTTTGCACACCTGAAAAATAGCTCATTATTTCCCTTGTCAGTAGCACCATGGCTCCTACTCACACCCATGTTTTCTGGTCTCTTCGGTCAGGTAGGTAGTTGAATAACAACCACCTCCCTACCCAGTGCTATAAACACAATCAACAATTCTCTCACCTATGGGTCACTTGCTCCAGGAAGACCTGTGCCCAATACAGATTGGTTTTAAAAAATAGTGCATGTGACTTTCATCCTCTTTATAACTGTCTAGAGAAAGTTCCTCATTATGGTGCTATAGGCACGGGAAAAAGGAATGGGATTCAAGGGAATATTCTCAGGTTTAAAAAAAAATGGTATTTATCCTGACATCGACAGTATTTTCAGAGTTACATAAATCTGTCCAAACTCAATAAACTACATAATTTATATGTATGTGTTTCACCGTTTGTAAATTATATCAATAAAGTCAACTTACAAAGTAAAAGAAATTCCAAAACGCATTGAATTAATTAAAATGACCTGTAGCAAACTAACATTTTATTGGCAGATATATTTATTACACAATTAGAGGAAAGTAGTATTATTGCACATCAAAAACAAACAAACAAACCTTAGTTCCTAAAAACCAGCATTGCACAGAAAAGGGGGGGGGGGCACAGCCAAGTCAAATGCATTTTTTGATAAACATTTGTTTTCTAATTTAATGAAACTCTTACTTATGCCTCTCACCTTGCTTTTCTCTACCCCTGGGTGAAACTGGTATTGCTTTCTCTTCCCCTCTGTCTCCTTCATGTTCTTCTCCCTCCCACACATTGTAAAAATCCATTATCTTGACAGTACCGATTGTACAAAAAGGTTGATTTTTTTTTTTTTTTGGTTTATAGTCTTACATAAACTTTCTGATAGAAAATTAAAATGCTTAAATAGTGTATGTAATCCATTAATGCACATGGTCATGCTGACCAAAAAATAAATACCTCACACCATCCTCAGATTTCAAAGGTGTTCCCAAGGTTATAGTAATGTGAGACGGCTTACAAAAAGCTCATGAAATTCGGACCTAATTTAGCATGTCTCAGAGGACACCATGGCTAGTTTCTCTTGCTTTCCTCCACAATTGGCATTCTTGAATCTGCAAATCGATCTCACATTTGTTTTTCATTCTTTTCTCCCGAGAAATTTTAAACAGAATGGAGTAGACTTTAGGGCCTGTTTCCACAAGACTCTATTTTCCTGGTACTTCACCAGAGTCATGAGTAAGGTTTAGCACAACATTCTCAATTAATTGTAGTTAATAAGCCCTTTTCAGTTTCAGTGTTCCAAAGGACTAATATTAAATACGTGGCAAAAGGTTAACATGAAAATTTTTTTTGGAACTGCAACAAAATCTGCATATTTGGAGGGTTTTGTTTGTTTGTTTTTTCATCATGGACAAGTGAATTCACTCCTGGTATACATGCACCTACCTACACAGATGTCTGTCCAAACCACAAGATTTCAGGAACTAGAATTGAGAAGATAAAACAAAGGAATGATTTGAGAGAACAGTACTAAATAATCAACATTTTAAAAAATAGGTGACTGTAACAGTGGGTTATCAAAAATGTTCATAATCCAATCTTTTCAATAGTGATACAGCATGGAGGAGACTAGGAGAACACTTGAAGCGTTCCCGAATGCAGAATAAAACACTATGGACATTCATTCCCAGCGTTATCAATGAATTCTAAAGGTTTGTGGAGCAATATCCATATGTACTGACAAACCACCAGCAAGTCATTGCACCGATGAGTGGTGGAAAACAACCAAGGAAAAGCAAAGATATGAGTCTAAGGTGACAGTTTCTTGCAATATTTCTACTATCCAGCAGTAAATTTATCTAAAATTATCCTGAAGTTATCCAACATTTACATCCTTCTTTTTCTTAATGCAATCTCATTGTTGCTTGAAATTTGATATCTAATCACTCTGAAAGTACAATATTTCATTAGCTTCTAGGAACAGTAGTCACAGACAGCTGCCTTCATCCCCTCAAATGCTGCCATTTACAAAGAGGAGGGGAGTGTGCATCATATGCCAGCAGCATGTCTAGAAGAAGCTTTACAGAAAAACTATCACTCACAAAATACCTATAAGGGTGTATCATGAATTGTACCAAAATTACAGCTGAACAAGTGTAGACTTGGTTAAGTAATTTTTTTCAACGTTGCTCAACCAGTCAAAAGCAGAGCTGGAGCTGGAGTATAGATCAGCATACTCTAGAGTGAAGCCTCTTACATTTGCAGTATATAGAAGATACCCAAGGTCTTAAGTGATGAGTGTCAGTAAGGAGACACATTCCTTAGGGGACTTTAACTAGTATCACAGAACACTTGTGTCAGCTTTTACATTAGGTAATGAGGTTCAGCTCTACAAGGCTTGGGCACATGGTTGGGGAGCTCACAGACTATGATTGGGACAGTTACATAAAAAATCTAAATATAACAAGGAAAGTTCTATACAGCAGAAGTGTGAACAGAGTACTTGGGAAGCAGAGAGGAGGGGACTGAGCGGCCAGACAGAATCCAGGCAATCTTTACAGAGAAAGCATTATCTAAAATCATCAATTGATTTTTTTTCTTAGAAAAAAAAATCTATTTTAAAATATGTCCAGGTCTTAGAAAACAAGAGATAAGATGAAAAAAATTACTAGCCATGGGGATTATAATTCAAATATCATGACTGGGGGTCAGACAGACACTCAACAAATAAATTTTCAGTAGCCTAATTAATTTCTTCTGGAGAAATTAATTCTGTCATTAATTTTTTCTGAAGCTTACTTCTAGAGAACAGCTTGATTAAGATAAGCAAATAGTAATAGGAAGTATGGATAAAATAAACAAAAGTGAAGTACCACTCACATAGATAGGAAACTAACTGCAAATGTGATTAGTCAGATTTTGATCTAAAAGACACAGGACCCAAGTCCCGGGCTGACACCATCTCTTGGTTCTGCACAGCATTCAACTTTCACTTGCTTTAGCAAATGGAAGCACCAGAAAGAAATCCAAACTTTTGTGTATACTTGGACTACGAATCAAGTGCAAACAAGTGGATTTTTTTTTCTAAAAGAGTGGCTCCTGATATATCTTCAGTTCTTGGACCTATTATTTAACCCACTGCCATGGGTCTGTGTTTTTACTGGAGGCCTCTCTTTTATGGTTAATAATCTCTTGGGCTAAAGTGCAGGCTTTTTTTATTTGTGTTTGTTTTTCCTATGCCAAGCAGACTAAGTCATGATAATCTCAGAGAATACACCAACTCTTTATTGATGTGTGAGTCCAAGTAGCAGAAGGTTCTTAAACTTTCAAATTGGCTTAACTGATGAAATCATTTACTGGTACACAGGCCTGACCGGCTTTAAGTCCTGTGAATTTGGTACCTTCAGAGTCATGACTTGGGCCTTGAATGTTAGGGTTCCCAGGCTGCTCCTTTGATGATAACAGCACTTCATCATCCCCACACTAGAGAAAAGAGACTAATTTGGGGATCCATCTGTAATCTGGAGAATTTTTTTCTTCAAGAACTTTCAACAAGCCTGAAATTTATGAAATTCTGACTGAATCTTCTACCAGAAACATGCCTTGTGCTGATTGGGTTAGAGTTGGATCCCTACACAATTCACTGATGTACACCCTGCCATCAAAACAAGCCAACCCTCCAGTGTTGAGAAGCAGTAGTTTCTCTTGAGGTATTTGGATTGTGAAGGAATGTGTACACACACACACACACACACACACACACACACACACACACACACAATCAAGATCTCAAAGACAGGGTTTTGGTAGAAAGTGAGAAAGGGCTGGATGCTGGAAACAAGCATGAAGTACAAAACTTTCAGTTTAGTGTGCTAAATCTTTACCAGCTTTAAGGGAACTAGAGGTTAAAGAAACTCAAAGAGGTGAGGTATCAGGGTTTATGAATAGAAAGCTCTAACGAGCTTCCTCTCTAAAGTCATAAATTTTCCTCTCTGCTACATGGATGGAATGTGTACCCATTCTCTCCCTAGCCCCATGTTCAAGTGGCAAACTCAAAGTCCTTTTTACTTTATTCCTGAATGTATCTTTCCTGCTATCAACATTTGCCTTAAGGAAATGCAATGACTCCATCCATGTAATCATGCCTGAAGGGCAGAACTTCAACCTGTGCTTATGGTACATCTCCTTGTATTCAGGAAGCAGCTTATTGGGTGAGGCAGAGTTATTAAGGATAGATGCATATCAAAGAAAAACACTGGATAAATTGATAAGCTGCAGAGCTAACTGTGAGAATTAATCTGAGAAGTTAATGCTGAGACAGTCATTCAATGTTTTCCCAATGCTGAAACCTATAAGACAAAGAAAATGGGGAACATCAAAGAACATTTGGATTTTGAAAATCTTTATCTCTGATTTTTTAAAACTTGTACAAACATTCCTGAAACAATTCTTTTCAGTAAATAACTAAGAAATATTGGTTGACATATTGAGCGCTCTCTCCCCATCAGTAAAATATTTGTGTATAAAATTCTTTCACACTACTTCTTTTAGAATTCACAGTTACTACTGTAAGTATTGACTGGAGCATGGCTAAATTGGCGTGTTGCTGTGGCCATAATGAATTTACACAAACTAAGCAGCTTAAAGCACACATTTATTTTACTAATGACCATAGTTCTGCGTGTCAGTAAACTAAAACAAAGTTATCAAAAGGTGGCATTTCTTTCCGGAAGCTTTAGCTGGTTGCTTTATCTGGAATCCCTATCTCCTATTTTAAAATCTTACTGTGTCATATAATGCTTTCCTCATATCACTCAGAATCACTCTTCTGATTTCCCCTTACACACTGTCCTCCATTCTTTACTGCACTGTACCCACCGAAATAAGCTGGGGGAAATCTCCCTATTCTAAAATTGTTTCCCCACCATCTTTAGTTCTTTCTACTACCTTATCTTTCTTTGTCATATAAGGCACCAATCACACATAACACACACACAAACACACACACACACACACACACACACACACACACACACACACACACACACCAAGGGTTATCAATGTAGATATTTGAGAGAGGCCATTATTTGGCACACCACACTGTTAATTAATTTCTACATCTATTCTGTTTCTGTATATCCTTAAAATTGTCTCTGTCAACCTTCACGCACTTCTGTGCTGACTTCTTTCAGAGATCCTTCTCCCATCTACCCATGTTTTCCTTTCTCCTTACTTCTGGAGTTCAGAGTTCACTCTGCTATTTTGTTTTTGTTTTTGTTTTGTTTTTTTTGTTGTTGTTGTTGTTGTTGATGTTGTTTTTATTCTCCTTCTCTTGCAGTGAGTTTCCAAAAGGTCTCTTAATCATAGGACAGTTTTTGTTGGTTTTATGTACTTCAGGTCTTTCCTAAGCCTATGTTATTAGTAGGTTATAAGAAGCATCTATAATGGTTCTTATTCTCATAACTGTCCTATTTGGGGACTTACTGTAAGTAAACTGTGTCTTTCAAATATTTTCTAAATCAAAGAATATGTGACAAACATGAACTTAACATTATATATATATATATATTTCATATTACATTCTATTTCATAACTTTATATTAACCTCTTGTTCTTGAGTTCATGTGAACTCGATACACAATTACAATTACACTGACAACTACTCTGTAATATTCACAAGGTACATGCATCACAATTATGTGTAAATAATTTTGTTTTTAGATTACTTCTTATATCAATGCAATTTGCCTAATTGTATTCTTTTGAGTATCATAATATTCAAAGCTCCTGGTTATGTTTTTGAAAGAAACTAAAATTATAGACAGACATGGGAAAACTCATCAATAAATTCACTGGAAAAACATTCATGTTTTTACTACAAAAGCTATGCACTTTGGTATCCTTATTGATGTTACATGGGACAGGGGTTCAAGGAAAGCTCTTATCTAATCAGATATGTCAGGGTTTTGTACTGCTATTGTACAATGTGCATCTGGAACCAAGACCTGGCATTCCTGTAGCCGGAAGGGAGTTGTGATCATATTGGGAGAGAATCTTGTCTTCTTCAAGACATGTGCAATCTCACCTGACAGACTTGAGAATAACACATGCTTGAAGCCAAGGCCACACTGAATGTGTAATGACACCCTGTAGAGCTGGTCATAACCAGCTATGTGTCCATGATCTGATAAAGGGCAGACATACTTCCTCTTACTTCAGTGACCTTCTTTCTGACATCACTCAACCAGCACAGAAACAAGTTGAGGTAATTAGATATGATTATTTGGATTCTTTATAACAAATCCCCAGATATACTAAAATAAAACAGTAATTTGATCTACTATTTTTCATAGCACATTGACAAATGGCATTGAATCTTCACATTTATCAGACTTCAATTTAATCCTAATTTTCTCTCTTGTCTTGTTGATTGAATGAAATATTCTAACACTCTTGAATAATGTGAGATGAAATGGCATGTTACCTAGTAAACATAATTTATTTATGCAAGTCACAAAATTTTATAGTTTTGGAATAAATCGTACTTCGTGATGTCATAATGTGACTAGCACATTGTAATTATAACAGCCAAATTATGTATAATTTGCTTGATTAGCACTGAAAATGGTAAGATAAAATCAATGATTAAGGCCAGTATTAAAAGTCATTGCAATTAAAGAGTAGCTAAAAATTAGGTGAGTTTGTTTGGAAGTGAAAATGAGGCTTCACTTGTTTTTCAAGTTCCAAGTGAAATTTCTGAAACAAAGTAAAGAGAAATCTATCTCCCTGTGTGTACTGTAGGTGGGCAAATAGATGGATACGTTGAAGCTCCAAAGTAGTTTAGATTAGGCCTTCAAATCTAGATTTAGTTAAAAAACAAAACAAATAAAAACAAACTTCTTCATTCTTTTTCATTCTCTCCTTTGCTTGTCTAATTTGCACTTTAAATATATATATAATACCTTGGAGAATGCCAACAAATCTAAATTCTTCCCATTAGTAAATGCACTCTTTTCCCTCTATGTCTGTGTTTCAGCTTCGTTGACATAAGTGACAATGACTTATGTCTTATTTCTTTAGGGACTGAGGTTAGGAGAAGCCATAGAGCTATTATCCTATTCATCTATTGTCTGTTTTTTTTTTTAAGAACTCAGCATATATTCATTATAACCTCCAGTTTCTAGTTTATGTTGAAATAGGTAATAATTTTGAAAAATTAGTTACTCCAGAACACATTACCAACATATTTTATAATCAAAATTCAACTTAGTATCAATAGCAAGAATTCACAGACTGAAGAACTTCTTAGAATACAAACAGCTGAAAGATGAGAACATAAAATAATAAAACAGTTTATGGTTAAAAAAAAAGATAATTTCAAAACTCAAAAGGGTGTAGCCAGGTTGATATTAGCTGACTTCAAGGTGTATTAGGCACCTTTGAAAGGGTGCCAGTTTCTTCTGTCTCCAAAGGATATGAACAGAGATACACACAGCAAAAGAAAACACGATTTAAAGTTGTATGTTCTGTTCATGCTGTGTTTGCATGGGTAAAGTAATGTTAAGTTTAAAATAAAGAGATGTTCTCTAACTACTGTCTATCCAGCTAGGAAAAGGGCATTAAGTTTTAGAAAATATCTCATTCTCCCTTGAGGAATTCTGATGAATTCTAAAATGTGAAGGCCCTCAGCTCTTAGCTTTTTTGTATCTATAGGCAAGATCAAGACCTGAACAAACCTTTGGCTTTTTATAAATGTTTATTTTATATTATATAGTTGCATTTTTGCCTGTAGGTATATTCATAGACCAGTGCCTGCAGAGATCAGAAGAGGGTGTCAGCTCTCCTGTAACTGGAGTTACAGATGGATGAAAACAATCCTGTAGGTGCTGGAAACAACACTGGGAACCTTTAGAGAGTAACAAATGCTGTTTCCTAACAAACCATCTCTCCTTCTTAAACATCATTTAATTTTAAACACTTATCAATTCTTGATATGAAAGAATTTTGCAGATCAATATTCAAATGTACAGGAATTCACATGAGAAGGCTGGTTAGTTGATTTTTAAGATATACTTTATTTTTGTGTATGTGATTATCTATATGAGTGTAAGCCTACCTGTATGTGCTGATATGTTCTCCAACTACTGTCTATCCAGCTAGGAAGAGGGCATTAAGTTTTAGAAAATACCTCTTTCTCCCTTGAGGAATTCTGATGAATTCTAAAATGTGAAGGCCCTCAGCTCTTTCATACATGGAATTTAAAGAGGGCTTTAAACTCCTGAGAATTAGAATTATTGGTTATTACAGGGACATATGGTTTGTTTGTGGGTATTGGGATCTAAACTCCAGTTTCATGTTCAACAAATCCTCCTACCTGATGGACTCCTCTCAAGTCCCATATTTATTGATTAAGACTTCCCATAGAAGCTGGGTGTGGAGGCATGTGCCTTTAATCCAAGCACCCTAGAAGCAGGGCAAGGCAGATCTCTGTGAGTTTGAAGCCAACCCTTTCTACATATCATAATTCATAACAGCCAAGTCTACATGGCGAGACCCTGTCTCAAAGAAATAAAAAGAAAGGCTTCTCACAGGATATAGAAGCATTAATTTTTGCAGCCATTTGAAACTAATCTTTAGACTAAAGATAGCACAGGAATCATAGTAAATACAAATAAAAAATACACTTATTTAATGCATTGGATATGGCTAATTTAGAGAAGACTCGTAATGATCTTGAGTTTGAAATAAGCAAGGAGTTGTGTTTTGGAAGCATGAGAAAATAAGCCTCCTCTCAATGCTCCCAATAAAGGTAAGGAGAAGTGGGCATAGACATTGGCTATGCAATTTAGGGTAGCAGACCCCAAATGTGAACATGTTTTCCTTGGTTAATGCTGGAAGTATCTTGGCCACGTTGGCAGTTTCTTTCTTTTTAGAGGCCAGAGATGTCAGAACTATTTAAGTCAAAATGGCTTTTGATTTAACTCTGGCCTGAGATCAGGGTGCCAGAAGGGAGGCTTGGATTTTCCTTTAATTCGTTTTCCCCTGAATAACTACTATGTTTCCGGAAACTATATACAGAGGGAGATGCCACTGAAACTGAGAGGCATATGGACTCCTGTGAATGGGCCAACTGGACCAACCTGTTTTTCTCCCCTTGGTGCCTCCATCCAGTAAATCCTGATTAACTCCAAGGCCCTCAATGAATCCCAGTTTCATGGATCTGTTCTTGCTAAACAGGAGCTCCACCTTCTGTTTTTCTCTTTTACTCCTACCTATGAATCTATAATGAGCTTCTTTGTAAAACTCAACCTCTTTTCTCTGTGAATTTCATTTTTTGAATTTGAGAGGTGGAAATCCAAAAGCCTAAGACTCAGGGTGGGTTTGGTAGACCAAAAATTTTCTGGGACCCTAGCCACTCCAAGCTAAACTCACCTAGAGCCAAGATTTCCAGATTGTTGTTTACCTGTTCCCAGATCAGGCCAGAGAATCAAAGGAGGTTGAATACAGGGAAAGTATACTCTTGCTATTCCAACTTTTTTCATACCCCATTTGCCATTATCCTTGCTTGCAAGCAAGAGGAACAAACATCTTCTGTCTCCTTTCTCCTTTGAACCTCCATTTCACTTGGTGACAGGGCCCATTTGAAACTAGGCAGATTTCTTTGGGAGATCTGAACACAACTTCTCTGTTTTCTCTTCCAGCTGCTTACAAGGCCAGGAGCTAGGAGTGTGCCTGTCCTATAGGACATTGAATTTGTGCCTAGCTAGAAAAGTGAGCTCTGGCAAACTTTCATAGATGGATAGTACTTTGAGGGACTTGAAAGGTCCATTATGTAGGGCCCAGGGAAGAGTCTGGGGGAAGCATAGATCCCACCTGGGATGGAGCAATAAGTTGCCTGGTGCTAGCTAGACAAGGCCCTGTTGGAGGGACGGAAGCTACAACAGCTGCAGTAGCAATAGACTATAGACCCTCAGCTGCTTGTATTTCACTGTTTGCCTATACCCACCATACCTGAGTTCCCTTGCTTCTGTTTCTGCCCTCACTTTTCCACTGCTGTGTCAGTCTAAGGAAAATCTTAAAAACCCTGCACTGTACCCTGCACTGCCCTATACTAGAAATTTAGAAACACAATGGGAAATGAAGAGTAGGACTTCTATTCTATTTATAAGATTATGTTGTTCCCTGTAGTCCTATCTGTCCTATAGTCCCCAACCCATGTACCTTACGGACGCAAATTTCTGAAAGTACTAAAGAATTGCTGGTTCACAACTTAAAAGATACTTTCTATTGTATTCCTCTGCATCCTGATCCCTAATACTTTTCAGATATGTTACTCAGTTGACTTGCCTAATGCTGCACTGAGGGCTTACGGTTAGCATCACCTATTTGGTCAAACATTGGAAGGTTTTGACCAAATTCTTTCATCCTCAGGTTCAGGCTCTCCCAGATGACGACTTTCTATGTAACTCTATGCAGATGACAACTTTCTCTGTGCCCCATGAAGGTAACAGGAGACTAAAGCATTACATAAAAAATGGGTAAAGCCCATTGTCCCTTATCCATTTCCTAAAGGACTCAAGCAATTTAGGGGATTTTTGAGAGGCACAAAATTCTGTTGGTTATGGGGTCATGAAGTTTATGTTGTGTCCCCTGTACCAGTTAATTAATTTAAAAAAAAAACGATGCCCAAGTATTAAGACCTCACTTTATGACCTGGGAACCTTTGACACACCACTTCTTTAGCCAAATAAAACAGGTCTACTTGAGGACTAAGCTTTGAGTCTTCCAAAACTGGAAAAATATTTAATTCTTATGTGTCAGAAAGAAAAGGGATGGCCTTGTGAGTTCTGACTCAAGTCCATAGGCCTGCTTAACGGCCTATTAGATGGTTATTGGATCTTATCCACATCTTCTGATATGTCAGGCTAGATATCCTGAAAGGAAAACTTCTGACTAACTGATAAATGTATCCTAAGAGACAAGTAAGCCCACCAGGAGGGGCCACCCATTCAGTTAAGAACATGGTCTTTGTTAAATCTGGCCAGCTCCCTCCCAGGAGACGCAGGAGACCAAGAACATAGGTGTGAAGAAAGAAATAATTTCTCCAAGTTATACAGCCCATTAAGCTCAACTCACCAGAAAAGCCCCATTGTTCTCAAAGACACTCAGTGTCCCCATATCATATGTAGAAAAGAAAGAAAATAATTATTGAAAAAGCATTAAAACAAGAACATGTGCACCAAAGGCGCTGGGGCTGATAAAACTGCAAAGACAAAAGATGTTTTTACAGCCAAGTAAGTGCAACGTCTATACAGGCTCTCAAGGTGAATAAATCCTCTCCAGGAAGACTCAACATTTATCACATCTAGTTCACCTCATTCCACTTACGAATCGAGGTGACTATTGGTGTTACCTGATTGGTCTTATCAGAGGGAAGCAAAGCTCTCAGTTTTATCACAGGATACCTTTGTAAGTTGGCATCACCATCCTCCATCTACACTAAACTAATACCTTTCCGCAGAAAGTGGGAGCCGATATCTCCATCTTCCCCGGTGATTGCTTTTCATTTGGGGGCCATTAAAGCTGACAAGGGACTCATTTAACTCTTAAAAGAATTGACCAAAAATAAGATTAGGAATTTGTTATCATTAAAGGGAATGCTGTAAAGAAAAAGAAGGGAGTAGTCTCCTCTCTGTTGTTCAATAGGGCAAACTAAATCTCTTATTTTTAATTTTTGTTTGCCCGTAGAGTTGAAACGTTTTTGTGTTTAATTTGCATTGGACTTTCTTGGAGAATTTCCCTCTAGATGCCTGCATTGCACTTCATTGCCCCTTAAAACTCACTTTTCCATTCATTAACACACTTTTTCTTTAAATACATGGCCGTTTCATTCAATCCGGTTACAATTAGCCGGGAAAGCCATCCAATCTCCTAGGCAAATTTGCTTACTGATTGTTTATGCATCAATTTCAAAGTTTGTCTCTTAAGACAATCTCATTTCCCCAAGCCCACTGTTTCCCAGTTTTCCCAGAGGCATTGCTTACTCTACATAAAAAAAAATCAAATAAACAAATAAATAGCAATAACCTCACAGAATTTACCTAGCTTAGAGCACAGCTAGAACAAGCGTTCAGGAACTATTGTTGATTGATTGATAAACCTCATTAACTGAAAGCCAGGCATAACCTTCTTTCCAGTTCAACTGGCTTCTGTGTAAGAGTGTGCATTGCAATTACAGGAACGGTTTCCACTTCCCTTTGTTGTTAAAGAAACTAGCAGAATTAAGCAATCAATGGCATTACCAGAATAATGACTATGTCTAAAATGGAAACATTGCAATTGGTGTGTGAATCATTATCCAGTCTCTTGAGATTTACCTGAACCTGTGAAATTACTTTGCTGTGAAAATTTAGAATAGAAGGAAATCTTGAGGTTGTATTGCAGCTACTGACCTACTCAATCTCTCTCTCTCTCTGAACCTACACGAAATCACTGTATTAGCAGGCTTATTGCTGGGGAGTCTCATGCAGCCTTTGGCACTGTGAAACACACTCAAATTAATATGCACACAGGAAAACTTTGCATGAATCCGTTAGGGCTTAATTCATTTAAAATGACCTCTGGAGGCAGCTCAACCGATCTATGTCCACAACTTTAAATAGGGAATGATCCCCAATCACCATTTCTTAGACTAAGAAACTTTAGCTGGCAAATTGCTTCTTTGTCAGCTTCCAAATAAAATCACTGAGGGTAACATAAAAAACAAAGGTAATTTAATATTGCTATTATAAAAATAGATCCCAAACGAATCACTTTAAATGTTTCTAGTGCCACAATTTCTCTAAGGCCTATACCAACTGCATTTGTTGTTTTAGAAATAAACTATTTTTAATTTATACATGTATATAATGTACGTTGGTTATATCAACTCCCTACTCTTTCCTTCCAACTCTCCTGCAGTCCCAATACATCTCCCATATCCCTCACAACTTTATGCTTTTTTTGGTTTTTTGTTTGTTTGTTTGTTTGTTGTTGTTGTTGTGTTTGTAACCCAAAAGTCCAATTAGTGCTGCCTATACATGCAAAAGTCTTATCCCCTGGACATGAACAACCTACCAATGGCTGCTTCTGGAAAACTAACTCTTCCTCCCAGTAGATAACTACTTTCATTATCCTCTCAGCTAGGTGTGTAGGTAATGAGCCCTTCCCCGCCTACATTGTAGTAGAAATTATTTAAAATCCTGGCCTGAGGTTTCTACCCCACCTTTGGTTATTGAGTTCCCGGATGAAAGACACACTCAGCCTTTATATTTTAAATACACTTGAAGCAGCACAATAGCTGGGCAGCTGCCCACCCTTCATGCTGTTAGAATCCACTTTCCTATCGGTAACCCCAAGTCATTACTTACTATTTACCCTGTTCCATCTGGGTTTCTCTGAACTCCAATTGGCCAGCCCACATGGCCACATTTTTATGACTCAGCTATCCCATGGCGGCTTCTCCTTCCTCCTCTCCTGTATGTTCTTTTTTTCTCTCGTGGTCCTCTCCTCCAACTCCAAGCCTGAGAAACCTAAACCCAGCCTATGTCTCTCCTGCCCAGCTAGTGGCTGTTGGCATTTTTATTTACCAATGACAATTAACAGGAGGACAGGGTCACAAGGACTACTCACAGACTCCAGGTCTTGGGTTCTGGCAACTATCATTAGAATAGACAGTAAAAGACAAAACAATGTCTTTTGTAACCCTTTTGACCTTGGAGGTCTAATGTGGGTAACTACAACTACTGTGATCCCATAAGTATAACAATCATGTCGTGTCCAGACACCACCCTTTGGCATTCCTTCCCATCCTTCAGCTTTTCCATTATTTCTCTCATAAAAGCTCTTGTTCAGCAAAAGAAACTGTTGAGCAGGAGACAGCCAATATTTTATGTTTAGGTTTTGTGTATGAGAGAAAATGCAATGTTTGTCTGGTAGCCTGTGTCTGACTTAGTTTGCCTAACATAATATCTGGTTCCATCCACTATTACTGAAAATGTCATGATTTTTGTTTTTCTGTAGAGTTGAGTACAATTCTCTGTTCAAATACATATACCACATTTTATTTTATCTGATCACCTGTTGGCCATGCATAGACTGAATTGTGTATCGAGAAACATGGGCATGCAAATACCTCTGTGGTAAATTGACTTCAAGGCTTTTGGGCATAAACAAAGGAGTGGTACAGCTGGGTCATATAAACTATTTTATTCAGAAATTTTTGAGGAATCTCCACAATGATTTCCACTGTGGCTGCACCATCTACTATCTCCTAATCTCACCAGCATCAAAGTCTTTTGTCTCCAGGTAGAATGTGGAATAAGACGTAGGACACCATTTCAAGCACTTCTTGATTATCTTTGATTCTCCTTTTAAGAACTATCTGTTTGGTTCATTAGCCAACTTACTGATTGGATGATCTGTGTGTAATTAATTTTTACTGCCTTTATTTATTTATTTTAGGTATTAGTCTGCTCTCAAACGTAGACTTTGTGTGCTTTCATCAACTTCACACAACCTAGAAGTTGGAATCTCCACTGAGGGATTGTCTCTCTCAGATTACCTTTAGGTAAGTTTGTGGGGCATTATCTTTACTAATGATTGACATGAGTGGGCTCAGCATACTATGGGTGGTGCCACTTCTAAGGCGGTGCCCTGAATCACATAAGAAAGCAAATTGGACACACCTTAGGCAGAAAATCTCCAAGTGTATTTCTTGTCTCTGGTGATTGTCTCCTTTGACATGCACAGAATTTTTAATTTCTTGAAGTTCTATTTGCCAAATTTTGTTTCCTGTGTGATTAGGACCATTTTTAGAATGACTTTGCCTATCCTTATATCATTAAGGCTTTTTAGATTCACTTTCCTCTATCAATTACAATATTTGAGGCCTTTCATGACATTTTTAAAATTGTATTTTGAATTGATGTTTGTTCAACTTAAGAGATACAGATCCAGCTTCAGTTTTCAATTTCCAATTTTGCTTGTGCTACAGTAAAGAGGATTTCAATTTCTCTTATGAACATTGATGCAAAAATTCTCAATACTCACAAACCGAATCCAAGAACCCATCAAAAAGATCATCTACCGTAATCAAGTAGGATTCACCCAGGGATGCAGGGATGGTTCAATATATGAAAATCAATTAATGTAATTCACCATATAAACAAACTGAAAGAAGAAAATTACATGAATATCTCATTAGATAAAGAAAAAGCCTTTGAAAATATCCAATACCTCTTCATGTTAAAAGTCTTGGAGAGATCAGGGATACAAGGTACATACCTAAGCATAATAAAAGCAATATACTGCAAGCCAATAGCTAACATCAAATTAAACAGAGAAAAAACTTAAAGCAAATACACTAAAATCAAGGGCAAAAAAAGGCTCTCCGCTCTCTCCCTATCTGTTCAATATACTACTTAAAGTTCTGGCTAGAGCAATAAGACAACTAAAGGAGACACAAATTGGAAAGGAAGAAGTCAAAGTATCACCATTTGCAGATGATATTATACATAAGCAACCCCCAAAATTCTCAGAAAACTGCTAATGCTGATAAACACCTTCAGCAAAGTGGCTTGGTATAAAATTAACTCAAAGAAATCAGTATACCTCCTTTATACAAGTGATAAACAGGCTGAGAAAGAAATCAGGGAAACAATACCATTTAAAATAGCCACAAATAACATAAAATATTTAGGTGTAATTCTAACCAAACAAGTGAAAGATCTGTACGATAAGAACTTCAAGTCTGTAAAGAAAGAAATTGAGAAAGATATCAGAAGATGGAAAGTTCTGCCATGATCGTGGATTAGTAGTATTAACATAGTAAGCATGGCCATCTCACTAAAATTCAATCTACAGATTGAATGTAGCACTCATCAAAATTCCAAACAATTCTTTACAGACCTTGAAAGGGCAGTTCTCAACTTCAGATGGAAAAACAAACAAACAGACAGACAAACAAAAACCAGGATAGCTAAAACAATCCTATACCATAAAAGAGCTGGAGGTATTGCCATCCTGCTGTCAAGCTATACTGCAGAACAATAGTAATAAAACCCACATGGTATTGGTGTAAAAACACACAGGTTAACCCAGAAATAAACCCACACACCTATATACAGTTGATTTTTGAAAAAAAAAAAAAGAAAAGAAAGCCAAAACCATACAGTGGATAAAAGAAAACATTTTCAACAAATGGGCTGGTCTAACTAGATATCTGCATGCAGAAGAATGCAAATAGACCCATATCTATCACCCTGAACAAAACTCAAGTCCAAGTGGATTAGAGACTTCGATATAAAACTAGACACACTAAATTTAATAGAGAGAAAGTAGAAACTGCTTTGAACTCATTGGCACAAGAAACAATTTTCCTGAACAGAACGCCAATAGCTCAGGAACTGAGGTGAAAAATTAATAAATGGGACCTCATGAAATGAAAAAGCTTTTGTAAGGCTAAGAGTACCATCAACAGTGTAGGGAGCCACGGCCAGTGTGACAGCATTCACCATTACAAGATAGCGCTGGCATCTGGTGCTCCCACAAGTAAACAACTAAACTGCTCAGGTGCAAGAGGCGAGAGCGCGCCAAGTCACTGCCCATCCGGGGGCGTAATATGGGGTGATGAGTGAACAGCCAATCAGAAGTGAACACGCCACTCTAGGGTGCATATAAGCAGTGCCTTTTCCAGGCGTGGGGTCTTCTGCTTCAGCTGATACAAGAATAAAGCCTTGCTGTAGTAACTACCCGAACACTGCCTCCCGTGTCTCTCTTGCGGGCAAGGGGACTCAGAAGGGGCGAGGAACACAATAGGACAAAATAGCAGAATGAAAAAAAATCTTACCCAACCTTATATCTAACAGAGGACTAATACCCAAAATATATAAAGAACTTAAGAAATTAAACACCAACAACATAAATAACACAATTAGTAAATAAGGTACATTTCTAAACAGAATTATCAGTAGAGGAGGAATCTTGAATGGGTGAGAAGCTGTTAAATGTTCAATACTCTTAGTCATCAGGGAAATGCAAATTAAAATGACTCTGAGATTCCATCTTATGCCCATCAGAATGGCTACAATTTAAAACTCAAGTGACAACACAGGCTGGCATGTAGAGCAAGGGGAACACTCCTCCATTGCTGGTGGCAGTGCAAACTTGTACAACCACTTTGGAAATTGGTTTGGTGATTTCTCAAAAAATTAGGAGCAGTTCTACCTCAGGACCCAGTTATATCACTCCTGGGCATGTATCTAAAAGATGACCCACTATACCACAGACACACTTGTTCAACTATGCTCATAACAGCTTTATGAACCTGCCAGAAACGGGAAACAAGCTAGATGATTCTCAACTAAAAGTGTATAAAGAAAAATGTTCATTTACACAAAGGAATACTATTCAGCTATTAAAGACAAACACATGATAAAATTTGCAGGCAAATGGATATAACTTGAGAATATTATCCTGACTGAGGTAACCCAGACCCAAAAGACACATATGATATGTACTCACTTATAAGTGAACATTAACCATAAATTGTAGGATAACCATGCTACAATCCATAGACCCCCCCACCCCCCAAAAAAACTGGTTAATAAGGAGGGCCCAAGGGAGGATGCATGAATCTCACTCAAAGGGGTGGGGGTGGGGGCAAAAGAGTCATCTGAGGTGGATGGAGAGGGGGAACTGGGGAATGGGGATGGTGACCAGGAAAGGAGGGCGAGAGAGGGATGGAAGCGAGAATAGAAATAGGTAGGGGGCATCTCTGGGACTAGCCGAGGGCTTGGGAAGGAGAAGGATATGGGGAGTCTATGATGGAGATTCCTACCAGCAGGTTATAGAGAGACTGAAGTGGTGACCTCCTGTAATCAGACAGTACTTCCAGAGAAAGAAGGGGGACATCAACCCACCCACAAAACCTTCAACCCAAAATTTTTCCTACCTATAAGATGTGCAGTGATAAAGATGAAGCAGTGATTGAAGGAACAGCCAATCAATGACTGCCTTAGTCATCAGGTATGAAGACTAAGTGGGGGCTGTCTTAGACTCTGTTACCTGCCATCAGATTCCCTTCCCCTACCTGGACTGCTTAATTGGTCCTCAGTGGAAGAAGAGTCTAATTCTGATGGGACTAGATGTTCCAGGGTATGGTGGTGCCAAAGTAAGGGCTTCCCTTCTCTGAGAAGAGGAAGGAACATTGGAGGGAGGGATCAGTAAGGGTGGGACCCGGAGGGAGGAGGGGAGCTGTGTGTAAGGTGAAGTAAAAAAAAATACTTTCTTGTCCAATAGATATCTTGACATTTTCTTCTAAAAATGTGACACTAGCCATATCTCTGCTATGCTATGGTATGTTGAGCTGTGCTGAGCTGAGCTGAGCTGAGCTGTGCTGAGCTGAGCTGTGCTGTGCTGTGCTGTGCTGTGCTGTGCTGTGCTGTGCTGTGCTGAGCTGAGCTGTGCTGTGCTGTGCTGTGCTATTCAATCCTATTCATCTATGCATCTCTTTGTGTGCCAGTACCGTGGACTTTTAAAGTGTCTCTCCGGTGTAAGTAGATGACATAATGCGATAACTCCAGCATCGCTCCTTTTAGCCAGATGTGTTTTGGCTATATACATTCTTTTGTGTTTTTATGTGAATATTAGGATCTCTCGGAGCTTTTAAAAATGTATTTTATTTTTTAATTGTGTATGTGCGTGCTCTCGCACATGCATGCAGGTGAGTGTAAGTACCCTCGGAGGCCAGAAGGAGGCACCAGATCCCCTGGAGCTGGATATAGATGTTGACAATAAGACTGGAGCTCTCTGGAAGAACAGCATACACTTGTGACTGCTGAGTCAGCGCTCTAACCCCTCTCGGTGACTTTTTATTAATGTAAGAACTCATAGCCATAAGCTTTCTTCTTAGACCTTAGCTATATCTCAAGGGCTCCGGTAAGTTGTGGTTCCATTTTTATCTGATTCTATGATTAAAAAAAAAAAAAAAAAATCTTCCCTAATTTCTTTAGTGCGCCCCAAAGGTCAATCAAAAGTGTATTATTCAGTCTTCAATATTTGTGCAGTTTCTTAAGTTTCACTTACTCTTTCTTTCTATTTTGTGATGTTGTGATCTGATGAGATTTCAAAAATAATTTCAATTCTTTTTATTTACGATTTGTCTTGTCACCTACAAAGTGTCCATTTTACAGAAGATTCCAAGGCCTACTGAGAAGACTGAATTCTGTTTCTTTAGATGGGATATTTTGTTGATTATTGTTAAATCCTTTTGATTTATGGAATAGTTTCACTTGTTTCCAGTTGGGTGCCATCTAACAATGGCAGCAGGGTTCTGAAGTCAACCACTATAACCGTATCAGGTTTCTGGTGACATTTTGTGCTCATTGGTGTTTGTTTTCTGAATCAAACTCTCATATATCAGGAGTCTCATGAAGCCTTCTGCCAGGATCTAGCTGGTTGAGGTCCACCCCCTTCTCAGTCACCTCTGTGGAGGAGCCCAAGGTTAAGTTTCAATCCAGCTGTTCTTGTCAGTGTGGAGCCATCTGGTGGCAAGTTCTATCTGGTGGCTTCTTTCTATCATTTATAGAGGCAATCTATTCTCGGAGAAACACAGGTTCATTGTGAATTTAGGTGTGTCTTTCTTGCCGACCAGACTCCTGTCAGCAGCATTATACATCAATCACCTAACTTCACTGTAAGAATGCATTGATTTCTTTTAATGTCTGTTATGATCTAAAATGATACGAAGTATTCACTCTACATATTTTTGAGAGTTCCTATAAGTTGGGTAGTATTTTTTTCCCTATGTATTCACAAGTTTTCACTACAAATACTGTTGAAGAGTGCAGCCTTCAGTTCTATTAGTTACTTACGGATTTTGTGTGTATGTGTGTACACATGTATGTGGGTATATGGTACATATGCAGATATGAGCATATTCATGTGAGAAAACAAATGTTGACAGGAGTGTTCTCTTCACTTTATTTTTATTTGCTTTTTAACTAATTAACTAATTAATTAATTAATATATTTATTTGAGACATGGTCTTTCACTGAACTCAGAGCTCACACATGGAACCATGATGACCAGAAAGTTCCAGGTGTTCTGTAACTTTGCTTGGTTCATGCCATCAAGCTTAGCTTTTACTGAGGTGACATCATGTGGGCCAAACTTGGGTCATTTTATTAACATTTTACTAACACTTTACTGGCTGAGCCATTTTGTCAGTCCTAATTTATTTAGTTAATTTTGTTGTTGTCATTTGTGTTGATCCAGAGTCTCATGATGCAGTCTAAGCTGGCCTTGAATTCAGGAAAATCATTTTACTTCCTTTTACCAAGTGCTAGGAGTACAGGCTTCCATTGTTACTTCTGGCTTGGTTTTCTTTTTAAAATAAATACATGTCTTTAGTGTATTTAAGACATTATTTATGTTATTTTTATACCAATTTTAGTACATTGCATTTGTCATTTTCAATAACATCTAATTGACAGATCTAATAATTTAAAATTGCTTCTAATATTTTTCTATATTTTAAATCCCAGGAGGACTGATTGCTTATCATGCTGGTAGATTTTATAAAAACGTTTAAGTATGAAAATATTGATCAATAAAATTCTAAGTATTCTATTGGATCAATTTACTATTACAAACATTCCTTTGTTTTTCCTCCTTGTCTCCATTCTCTTCCTCCTCCTCTCCCTTCTCATTCTTTTTCTTCTTCTTTTGTTCTTATTCTGTTTTTGAGACACAGGGTCTTACTATGTAGCTCTGACTGGCCTAGAACTTGTTACGTAGACCAGGTTGGTCTTGAACTCAACTTCTTCCATCTCCTGAATTGTTGGAATTAAAGGTGTATGTCAACATTCAGTGGATGCTTAATGGCAGATATGTTGTTTGTTATCTTAATGCATTCCCTTTGATTCTTTCTACAGATTTTAATTCCTTTTGAACATTTTCAATTTTGTCTGTTGCCACTTAAAATAGTTAGAAATGTTCAAAACAGTTGATTACTAACTTTAATGATTATATTGAGTCATTGTTGATATACATTTAAATTCTACATATGCAGTTCACCTTAAATCCTAGAGACATTAATACTACTGTTATGTAAATCAATGAATTCCACTTATTTCTTTCTCCTAGCTTTCAAATAATGCCCTTTATGCCATGCTCTAGTACCATGGTATCTTTTACATGTGTGTACATATACATACATATGTCTATATGTAGAATTACACTCTACATACTCATATGAGAGAATGTAGTTTTCTGTCTGTTCCCTGATGTTATTTCAATATTTTGTGCTTTCTATTATTTCTCTATATAATAGGCTGTGTATTTAATTTGTTCAAAAATTATTTTGTTAATAAGAACCTCTGGTGTATTTAGTATCAAACATTTAAAACAAGTTTTCAATTATGAAAATCTTATCTCTTTTTGGTTTCCAAAACTTAACTTCATTGTCTTTTCCAGAAGTTTTAATAGGATGTTTCATTGCTTTTCAGGTTTCATTGATTTTGATGAGAAATCAACTATCATTTTTGATTTCTTGGAGAAGAAAATTTATTTTTGTACCTGTTTTACCTTTCCTCCCCTATCATTTGTTTTTAACATTTCAATTATTATGGGCTTATGTGTGAGGCTTTATATTATCTTGCATTGTTTTGGCAATGTATTTTTAATCTTCAAATGTATGTTTTATCATTTTGGAAAATTCTTTGCTATTATATTAGTTCATATTATTTCAATTCTTCCTATGGTCTCTTTCTGAAACTCTAACTGCTCAGGTTCACTTTATCCCTGCTATGTTGGTTGTGATGCACTCTGCTCTTTTCAATATTTTTCTCTTTGTGCTTTTGATCAAATGCTTCCTGTTGTATTATAGTAACTGGTATGCCCAATATTCTGTTACATATATCCCATGAACTAGCTAGTTAGCTAGTTAGTTTGACTGGATAGTGTATGTTTTTTCACATCTTGTGTGCATGCATGTAGAGGCTAAAGTTAGATACTGGTTATCTTTCTCAATCTTTTTCCAACTTAGCTTTTTAGATAGGGTCTCTAACTGAACCAGGTTCTTGCTGATTACCATCAGCAAGCCCCATGGACCCTTATGTCTCTGATGGCCTGAAATTACAGGCATCCAACTTTTCAAGTGACTGCTATGGTTGCAAATTTGGGTCCTAATGATTGCTGTGCATTTTATAACTTAGCTACATCTTTAGCATGTATATATGTATGTATGCATGCATGCATATATGAATGTATGTGCATAGAATATATATGAATATTTCCATATGACAGATTCTTAATGACTGATTCTGTTTTGTTGTGTTAAAATATAATTTTTGCTTTCAAATAATTGCAAAGAATTACCAAGGTTTTGTTGGTTTTGGTAAATAATTTGTTTTAAAATTCTTTTAATATTGTATTGCTTCTGTAAGGCAAAGGACATAGTCAATAAGTCAATAAGACAAATTGGCAAACCACAGATTGGGAAAAAATCTTCACTAACCCCACATCTGACACAAGGCTAATATCCAAAATATATAAAGAACTCAAGAAGCTAACCACCAAAAACCAAACAACCCAATTTTAAAAATGGGGTGTAGAACTCAACTGAGAATTCACAACAGAGGAATCTCAAATGGCTGAGAAGCACCTAAAGAAATGTTCAAAGTCCTTAGTGATGAGAGAAATGCAAATCAAAATGATCCTGAGAGTCTACCTTACACCAATCAAAATGGCTAAGATCAAAACTTCAGGTGACAACACATGTTGGCCAGGATATGGAGAAAGGGGAACACTCTTCCACTGCTGGTGGAATTGCAAACTGGTACAAGCACTCTAGAAATCAATCTGGAGGTTCCTCAGAAACTTGGAAATAGATCTACCTGAAGACCCACAATACCACTCTTGGGCACATACCCAAAAGATGTACCACCATGGAATAGGGTACATGTTCCACTATGTTCATAGAGGCCTTATTTGTGATAGCCAAAAGCTGGAAACAACCCAGATGTTCCACGACAGAATGGATACAGAAAATGTGGTTCATTTACACAATGGCATACTACTCAGCTATTAAGAATGAGGACATCCGAGTTTTGCAGGCAAATGGATGGAACTAGAAAATATCATCCTAAGTGAGATAACTCAGACCCCAAAGTACATGCATGGTATGTACTTACTAATAAGTAGATATTAGCCAAAAAAATAAAAAAAATACAGAATACTCAAGATTTGGTCCACAGAACTCAAAAAGGTCAACAAGCTGAAGGGCCCAATGGGGACACCTCAGTCCCACTGGGGAGAATGCAGAAAGCAATCGCAAGTAGGGAGAGAGGGAGGGACCTGGGAGGGAAAGTGTACAGGAGTGGGTGCGGTGGGTAGGGGAACCTGATCTGGTATTGGGGGAGGGCAAAGGACTGAAGCCCTGAGGGCCAGCAGAAAGAATGGAAACAATCAACCTAGGGAGTTAGAAGCTTGGGAGGATCCTCCAGAATGCACCAGAGACCTGGGAGGTGAGCAACTCTCAGGACTCAAAGGGAGGGATCTTAGATGAAATGCCTGACAATAGGGAGATGGAACTTATAGAGCCCTACTCCAGCAGGACATCAAATGAGAGAGAGGGTAGATATCCCACAGTCAAAACTCTGACCCTTAATTGTTCTTGTCTGAAAGAACTGCAGAGATGGAAATGGAGAGGAGGCTGAGGAAAAGAAAGTCCAGTGACAGGCCCAAAGTGGGATCCAGCTCAAGGGGAGGTCCCAAAGCCTGACACTATTACTGAGGCTATGGAGCGCTCACAGAAAGGAACATATCATGACTGCCCTCTGGAAGACCCAACAAGCAGCTGAGTCAGATGTAGATATTTGCACCCATTCAATGGACTGACCCCTGTTTTTTGAATAAAGGCTGAAAGACATTGAGGAGGAGGATGACCTTGTAGGAGGACCAGGAGTCTCAATTAATCTGGACCCTTGAGATCTCTCAAACACTGGACCACCAAAAGGGCAGCATACACCAGCTGATATGAGGCCCCCAACACAAATACAGCAGAGGACTGACAGGTCCAGGTTCACTCAGAGAAGATGCACCTAACCCTCAAGAGACTGGAGGCCCCAGGGAGTTTACAGGTCAGGTGGGATGGGGGTGGGAACAGCCTTGTGGAGACAGGGGGTGGGTTGGAGGTATGGGATGTGGAACAGTCGTAGTGTGGATGGGGGCGGGGGAAATAAAATCTGGAGTATAAATAAATAAATATTGTATTTACTAACTCCAATACCAGACTTACCTGTAGATCCCCATTTATTGTTTATAATGTCGGTTTTATTACTTTCATGCTACTCTAAATCTTTTTGTGTCTCCTATTTTATGGCAAGCATCAGATATGGAATTATCATAGTGGCTGTATTTAATATAATTTCCCCCAGGAAGGTCTTGTTCTTTATTTTATTAAATGAAAAAGAATAGCTGATAACTTCAGTCTAATAACAGCCTCATAACAGTTGTTCTCCATTTTGTTTCAGAAGGTTTGTTTCATCTGCTTCTTGAGCATGTGGCCCCTAAGAGTTTTGCCGCAGGCTCTGTCGATTCTCTTTGACTTAAGACCTAGAATATGTGAGAAACATGTCTGCCCTTTGGGATATATAAACTTAAGATTGTGCCAGCCCATTTCACACAGCCTTCGACTCTGACATGTGTAGTGGGAGATATTTAAATCTCCAACCCAAATATGACCGGTCAACGAAAACACAACTCAGTAATTATAAATATATTCTGTAAGCCTAGATTGGGTAGACACCCCTACACTACTCTGTTTCCCAGCTATGAGACCCTTATAACTTGAGGGTTTTCCAGACCCTGCATCTGTCCTTCTACCTCCTGTTTCCCAGTCGTCCTCTCCTTCATCATCTTCCTCCTCCATTGTCTTCCTCCAGTTGTCCTTGCCCTTGCTCTCTTCCCACCAACCTTTATGTCTCCACCTCCCCTTCCTCTGCTCAATAACTGGCTCCAGCCTTTATTTTACAAATTAAGGTGGGCAGGAGGTTCACTAGAAATCACCTGTGTGATCACTCACACCTCCTCTGCAGTCCTTCACAGGAAAGGGGAATTAGTATCAAAATACAAGGCCAGGGCTATCCATAACAGACATGCTTCTTGAGTGTGAGTGTATCTGCACATGAATTCGGTGCACACACTCTCCCACTGGCAAGAGTTTTTCCTAAGTATTCTAATATGATGAGAATTTCCTTTTTGGTTCTTAGGTGTTTGCAGGTGATCCGCATCCCCTCTCTTGTTTTGTGCTACCTGTCAGAAATTCGGACATATATTTAGGAAAACTTTGTGTCGTAAGTCGTCACGCCATCCCACATAGATTATAAAAAGTGACATCAGTCTATCTTCTTGGAGAACCTTTTTGTGTAGCCCATGCATTGTTATATTAGTCACTGTGTAACAACTCACACTAAATTAGATGCCCTTAAAAGAAGGCAAGAGGACAATCATCAATTTTATTATAATTCTGTGGTTTAGCACTTTATCCTGGAATCAGCTAGGAGACATTTCTGTTGACCTCAACTGGAATCCTCATGGAGCCAGAGTCATTTATCACTCAGGTGGGAATAACTGATTCACTCATATTATTGTCCACGGTTAGAAATGGAGTTAGGAACCAACATCGTTTGCATCCTCAACTATTGTAATGTATTAAGTTAGTTAAATCACTTTAAGTCTTGGGCTACAAAACTCAAAGCTTTCAGTGCAGCTACAATTTTAAGTTGAAGTAAGTTGCAAAGCAAGCATATAATCAAAGGATGGAGTCTACCTACATTTTCATGTGGGCAATGTAATGTTGCACTATAAAGGGCATACATACTTGGATGATGTGAGGTTTTATGGCCATCTGTGCAACACACCTGTAGTTCATGCTCAGAACTGACAAATACCTTTAAGGAAAGAAAATGTCCAGTGAGTATCAGTTTACCAAAGAAGAAAATTACTTTTAATTTTTCATATTCTAACTCACAGACTAGTCATTGATTCTACAAAGTTCTTCAAAGATTTTTAAAAATGATAAACCATGAAGGGTACAACTTAATGAAAAATATAAAACAATTTTTTATAATTCATTTGTGTTTTAGAAGTTTTAGTGGCTTTTTGGCCTTCCATTATTCCAGCAGCAAGAACTGCTTATGAAACTGTAAATCTGTAGTACTATGTAATTGCTCTTGTCAAAATTAATAAAGGAATAAAATGCATTAATTGATGTACATCTAGTACACAGATGATGTTAACATATAAACACTGTTAAAATTAAAAATGCTTGAAGATATAAATGACCAATGATTTTACTGGTGTGACATTACTGATTACCTATGTTTTCACGGGTAGTTAACCTCTTTAGATTTGAGTTTTCCTTCTAGCATACTCTGTAGGGTTGGATTTATAGATAAATATTGTTTAAATTTGGATTTATTAGGGAATATCTTATTTTCTCTATCAAAGGTGATGGAAAGTTTTGCTGAATATAGTAGTCTGAACTGGAATCTTTGCTTAGTGTCTGCAGCACATGTGCCTATGACCTGGCTCTTAGAGTCTCCATTGAGAAGTCAGTGTAATTCTAATAAGTCTGCTTTTATATGTTGCTTGGCTCCTTTCCCTTTAAGCTTTTAATATCCTTTCTTTGTTGTAATTTTAGTGCTTTGATTATTACATGGGCTTTCTTTTCTGTATGTTTCTTGTATGTTCATAGACGTCTACTCCTTTAGATTAGGGAAATTTTCTTCCATGCATTTATTGAAAATATTTTTTGGGCCTTTGAGCTTGGTTTCTTCTCCTTCCTCTATTCTCATTATTCTTAGGAATTTTCATAGTGTCTCAGGTTTTATTATATATATATATATATATATATATATATATATATATACACTTTTTTCCATTTTAGTTCAACTAAAGCATATAATTGCTTCTAAATGTACAGTTCATTAAACTTAAGATTAAATTAAATAATTGAAAGATTTTTTTGATTCAGTTTAGTCTGTCCAAAGAGCAAACTTCCTTTGAACTTGTTAAGCAATCTACTTAATGGTTTCTAAATATTTCATTATCCTCAAATTCATTCATTTTACAAATATTTTTACATTATGTGTTTGCCCTAAGAATAGAATTTTCTTTTATCACATGCACTGATTACTAGACATTTTTCTGCTTCAGATGTCATCTTTTATGTTATTCCTTGTTCCAGAAGGACTAGGCTTCTGAAACCATGTTTCTGCACTGCCAGTTGCCACTGTTAAACTTTGACAAAAGTGCAGTCTACACAAAGAATAAAAGGTCAGAAGTCATAAAGAGACATGTTCTTTTCCTGTTTTTCTTCCTGTAACAACATCACCTGGACAATGTTTTTTTTCCCCGCCCCTGGAAACTGAAGTGGGCAGTGATAGCAGTTGGTTCTAGCTACTACTTGTTTCTCAAAACCCCTCCAGTCAGCCCTCCTTTGCCTTGTTAAAGAGGCCAGCATGAGCTGTCTGCTACTGTATCTTGAGACACTTGAATCTCAGCTCCCTCATGTTCTTCCTCTAAACCCAGGAATGAATTACAGCAGCATCCAGGGAGTCTCTCCTCCAAGTATTAGCTTCTCATTTTCTCAGACTCTCTTCTTTATTATTGTAGTCTTAAAGTAGCAACCAAACACTTGTCGTTGATACTTCAATGATATGACATTTCATGTTCTCTTTGCGTGTTTTTTGGTCATCTAGATCGTCTAGAAATTTTTCTAATCCTTTGCATTAAATTAGTTAGAATAATATATGTTTTCCTAGCAGAATATTTCTTGATTTATGCTTCTTACCTGTGAATATATAACAGAAACTTATTATGCTAGATCAAGCAGAAACAGACCACAAAGTTATTTTGACCCTGTGTTATTCTGCTTTATGCCACCGTGTCAGACTAAGTCTGTTATGCAATGAACAGACAATTACTTGGCTTGGAATTCTTGAGACTAGAAAGTCCAAGGATGAGGGCTGCAACTAGTGAGGCCCTTTTTGCTGTAGCATAACATGACAAAAGGCATCTTTCAGGTAAGAGGAGACTAGAGGAATCTTAACTTCCTATCCCTGCAATACTTAAATTAACCACCTAAAAGACAGGATATTCATGTCCTAATCAACTATTAAAGTTCTCATGTCTTAGCACTATTGCATTTGAGAATTTGGTTTGCAATATATAAATTTTGATGACATATTTAAATCCCAGCATCTGGAATCCTGGTTAGTTTTGGAAAGTAGTCCGCACGCATTACTTTTTTTCATTCTCCTTTAGAACAAATGGTCTCATCTTCCAATCCTCTCCCACCTTTCTATTTCTCAGAGTAAGTAGATTTCCTCTCACCTTTCTGTAGGACCACCTTATGCTCCTGGACTTGTTTGGGTTCAAATGATGTTCAATAGTCAGGTGGAATTCTAGTGGCAGACAGGAAGAGGTCTTTTGTGACCTTGTTTATACAAATGCCTGTACCTGATCCCACCTACCTAAACCACTATAAACACAGGTGTGGGGCTCTGTCTATCAGGTGTAAGGATAGGGATTTTTGAGTGGTATGTGACTTGCAGGTTTATAATATAAACCCCAGGCTTTGTTTGTTTGTTCATGTGAAGGGATCAAAGCTTAAGGTAATATTTTTAGAGACCATTTCTAAGTCACTCTCCATTTACATAATAATTATTGGATGACTTTAGCAAACTTTAAGTGTTTGCTCACTGCACCAAACCACTGTAAACCACAGGTAACCACAGTAAAATACAAATAAATATGATACCCCACCACACTGCATCTAGTCCCAAACTACATTTCTTTATTCTTAAACATGAATATTAAATTTTGGGTTTTTTTTTTTTTTTTTTTTTTTTAAAAAATTGAATTTTCCCCTTAGCATATTATGAACAAAACTTACATTTCAACAGATATGTTTGAAGACACTATATCAGTTAAAAGGGTTTGTCAACAGGATCTCACACATATCCCAAGCTGGGATACATAATACATAATTGTGACCTCCCTTCAACCTGATCCTCCTGTCTCTCCTTTCCATGTTCTAGTATATAGGCATGTGCCACCATGTCTAACTGAAGAAGATCATTTTAATGGCCACTCAGTAATTTATGAAACACCATTATATAATCTAAATGAATTTTGGTCTTCTGTGTTGAAGCCATTTTTTAAAAACAAATTCTATTAATTACTTGCTCTAAGCACATTTTGAAGAAAGGAACTGCTTACAAAATTAATATATATTTCATGATAATTAGTATGTATTTTTAATTGACAG
This sequence comes from Arvicanthis niloticus, assembly GCF_011762505.2. NCBI lineage: Eukaryota > Metazoa > Chordata > Mammalia > Rodentia > Muridae > Arvicanthis > Arvicanthis niloticus. Next base: position 38,604,500 of record NC_047672.1, on the reverse strand, counting down.
AAGCTCAGTGCTCTTACTACTGTGTTGGCAGAAACCGTGCTAGTGGCTGCCCATCCATCAGTCTTAGGGTTTGCTTTGTTTGCCTGTTTCTTTCTTGGTTTCAATACAATCTAAACAAATGACAAGTTTGAAAGGAAACAATCATATAGTTACTTTAAGTGAGTTTTAAAAATGCTTTACTTCTATTTACATGTATGTATGTGTGTCTGTGTGAGTTTAAATGCACATAGGCTCTGTGCCCTCAAAATCTAGAAGAGGGTGGGAGATCCCCTAGAACTGGAGTTACAGATGGTTGTAAGCTGCTTGGCAAGAGTCACGTAATTGGGTTTAATGCCTTGCTTTTTTTTTTTTTTTTTTTTTTTTTTTTTTTTTTTTTTTTTTTTTTGACTATTTGTGTTTATTGTATTGCTTGTTGCTTGACTATTCTCATCTATTGTATTGCTAGACCCTCAACCTAGAACTGACCTTAATACATGCATGTAATTAAAATGGTATAAAAGCATAAAGGAAGAGGGGGATGGGATGGAGGTTCTAGAAAGGGGAAAGGGGGAAAGGGGATAACATCTGTATTGTAAATAAATAAAATATCCAATAAAAAACCAAGGAGTGCTGGGTCCCGAACTCATGCCTCCTGTAGAGCAACATGTGATTGTCCCTGCTGACCTCTCTCTCCAGCCCCATTAAGTAAATTTTAAAAATAAGTGAAGGTTTTTTAAAATTGGCTGATCATATTTTCTCCTTTGGTAAATACTCTCATGTCTATGGAGTTGCTTCTGATCTAAGTAAATTACAACAGTGGGAGAGAGGATATCAACCTCTGTTTCAGGTTACTAGGTCTGATTCTTCTACTCATCAACCTTTAAAGTAAAACATCATAAATTTGGAGGTGCCATTGAGGTTTAAACTAATTTCTTTCTCTCCTCAATCTTATTTTAAATAATTATCATTGAAGTAAATATTCACTTATTTACCAAGAGTCCCTTTTAACTGATATAGCTTTGGTCAAGAGCTAACATGCAACGTTTTTAGTAAACAGCATTCAAAATTAATAAGCAATGAAATCAATTTAGCTTAAAGTTTATCTACTCAAAGTTCATTGAACTATGCATATGAACTAGTTTTATTAAAGCCTGTTCTTTGGTGATAATACATTAAATTCTATTTATTCTAAGAAACACGCTTTTATTTTTTACAGAAAACTTCCAGCAATCAAATATTTAAAGAATGGAATGTTTCTTCATATAAGAAACACTGTGGACACTTGCATTTTCTCCATGGTACAAATGGCGTAGATGGTTCTGTAAAGATGAGAATTAAGGAGGGAACTGGCCAATTTGAAAAAATAGACAGTGGAACAGATATGAATAAAATTTCATAGAACATAAAATGTGACAATCAGTTTATATTTAAGTTAATTCAGGAATTCAAGGTAAATATTTTAGGCTTCTGCAATTATAGGAAGCTTATTGAAAATATTTAATTCAATATTTAATTCTTTGGATTCTCCTTTTAAACTGCACATTGCATGATTTCAAGTGATTTATATCTGCCATTTCTCAAGGACATCACAGACTGAGGTATTTTAAGTGATTTTGAAAAAATACTGTACTTCATAGAAAAATATCAACCCAAAACATTGATTGTTTTCTGTTATAAGTTTCCCAATCTTGTTTTGTGGGAAACAACAAAGATTCACATATATTAATGTCTGATGTGTAAGACATGTTCTGTATCTACTTGAAAAAGGAACAATTCTGCTTGTGATGTGAAAGGCTATGGCATTTCTTACAGGAATTGGAATATTTTACTGAAATAAGCTGGAGTCTGGGAAGTTCTGGGAATGGAGTTTTCAGCTGGTGAGAGATAAAGATTATTTAACCTATCAGTCCCCTAACAGAAGACTATTAGCAAGTGTTCACCAAAACTCCTGTGTTTATAGTTGCCCTCTAGTTCCTGGGCTTTGCCTTATTCTCTAAATTAATTATAGGAATGCTGGGAAATATGAGTAATCAATGGGAGAATCCCAAGCTACCTCTATCTGAAATATATTTTATATGTGTTTTGTGTGTGTCTTTACTTTTGTTTCTAATGATATTTCTTTTTCTTTTTCTAATATTTCTGATAGACAACCTTTTACTAGTGGCTTCAAGCCAAGCACTCAACCAAGTGCTTTCCTTTATAAGTTACCTTGGTCATAGTGACTCATTACAGCAGTAGAACAGTAACTAAAACACTTTATGTGCAGCAAGAATGACTTAGTGAGAGCCCCCCATCTCCAAGTTAAAGGCAGGGATCGCCATATAGCTCAATGACAGGATGCTCGCCTAACATGTATAATGTTCTTATTTTAATTCCTAAGAGAGAATTAACAAAGTTTAAGATTAAGTGGGCTATAAAAAAGAGCAACATTCAAAATAAATACTCCAATAGTCTAAATGTTATTGGTCTAACAGATTGGGCTGTTCCCTAACTTCAGATTTAAGCACCAAGGTGTAGTAATAAGTAGCTGTAGGGCTCTATCTTGACTGTCAGTGATGTTTCAGGCTGTGGGCCTAAGGATGACTTACAAGACTTTGAAGCACTTTGATTGGGAGTTACTTTGGGGTTACATTGATTGTCTCCTTCCTGCTATTACTTTGTAAAATTAGATTGTTACACGTTTTTCCCTGAAGGGCTTTCCATCCACAACTGTTTCCCATCATTTGAAATCAGTCAGTGTGTGAAGGACCCTCTTGCAGAGAGGAGCGTCCTACTGTTCCCTATTGCCTTGAATGGCAGAGCAACCATATAAGCCTTGAAATTGAAAGAGAAGAAGGGATTTGGCCATCTGTTTAATTTACCACTGTTATCATTTAAGCCCATCTTTCTTAGAGTATCCTGGGCCTCCTATAGTTAATTTTAAAAAGCTACATGGAGTTTAGTTTTTGTCAGGCACTGTCTTAAACATTTCACCAGGGTTAACTCATTGACTCTTCATAGGTGTCCTGTAAAACAAGCATTATTATCCCAAATTTATGGCTAGGGTGGATGAGCACTGTAGATCCAAAGCATCATCTTACCCAAAAGAATCAGTGAGATTAGATGACAGGAATTAGTTTCTTATTGAGTAATGATGGTCCTGTGCTCCCTCCCAATACACAAACTCTCTTGTTTCCAGCTCCAGTCTCCCTGATAACATCTGCCACTGGGCTAAGATTCTGATCAGGCTTCCAAGCCCAGATGAGTTGAGTCTTTTAATGGATTCCATTCTAATAGAATCTGACAGTGCAGGGGTGAGTAGCTGTGAGTTATAGCTGCTTTGTGCTGCCTGCCTGTCTTCCTTCCTTCCTTCCTTCCTTCCTTCCTTCCTTCCTTCCTTCCTTCCTTCCTTCCTTTTCCTCCTTCCTTCCTTTTTCTTTCTTTCTTTCTTTCTTTCTTTCTTTCTTTCTTTCTTCTTTCTTTCTTTCTTTCTTTCTTTTGTGTGAGATATATAACATCTACGACTATCTTTTACCTCTCATTAGTTATTTTATCATTCTATGCATGTCTTGGTCATGCACAGAAATAGACATTTGTGCAAGATTTCATGGTTAATTAGTGCTCTGCACCATTTCAAATAATTCTGAACAACAAGAACCCAGTAAGAAAATATCAGTTTTTTTCTCTGACTCACCATTCTCAATGTACAATCATTTACCACTTCATTGTAACATAGAAGGTAGTTTTTTAAAAGTGTAGTAATTGGTATTCCTCTTCATCTATTTAATCAAAACATCTAGATACTATGGATTTAAATCTGTATTTTAAATAATCATCACAGGCTAATCTCAGGAACTCACATTTTAAAACTTAAGTTTTATTATTTAGACAGTACCTTCCACAAAAGTTATGAAAACCACAGAGGAATTTACCAAAACATAACTCAATCAGGGTAGGGGGAAAGAAATTTATAATTCCAGAACTAGGGAGCTTGAAAGTAGGTTGATCATAAGAATTTGAGGCTAGCTTGGGCTACATAGTGAGTTGCAGGCTAGCCTGCATTGGTAAAAAGATGCTCTATCAGTCAGTCAGTCAGTTAATCAATCAATCAATCAATCAATTAAAAGAAAAGAAAAAGATTCAGAACATGTCTAAATAAATGAGTGTTTGCTTTGAAATCTTAAGTTTATTCTTGGCCATTGTTTGATTATCTGATATGGACAGGTTCCCTGTATAAAGAAAATTGGCTTTATGAACCTAAAACATGCCTATTTCCACTGGTAGAATTTGATACAAAACAGCCTAGGGCCAGATAGATGACTGAATATACTAAGGCACTTGTTTCCAAACCTGACTACCTGGGTTTAATCCTGCATGACAAAAAAAAGAGAATCAGAAGTGAGTCTTGCAATTTTTCTTTATTCATCATATGTCTGAATGGCACACATAAATACATATGCACACACACACAGACACACACACACACACACCTCCCATAGTATAAATAATTAAATATAAAAATTATGAATGTTATTGGATAATTAACTACTATATAATTATATCTAAGACCGATTTCACAGGAGAAAACATTTCTGGTACTGTAAATCTGGTTATAAGAATGTATGGTTTATAGGCTCCAGGGGTGAACCTGCCACTATTATTCTATAAAGGGAAATAGTATTGAACTCCTCCCCAAATTTGTACCTTTCTATTGGTAGTACAGCTCTTGGACCTCATCAGAGAAGTTTCTTTGTAACTAATAACTGACCAGTGTCCAAAGAGTAAGTATCAGTGGAGTGTGCAGTTACAATTAGGACATCTATATCACACCACCCATATATTCAAAACTATCATGGAAGAGGAGATGGAAAAGTTATAAGAGATAGCATTCAGAGAGGCCTAGAACAAAACAGTATCTTCTGGACAGAGCAGGGTCATTGCATTTAGGAACTCACAGTGATTGTGGATGCCTGTACAGACCTGCATAAAATCAAGATAGTCAACGTCATAGCATGGAGGAGAAAGACATTCATGAGCTTTTATCCCAACTGAGACACCATTGATAGTTGATGCTTCTTGGGGAGGAAGAGTCAGTCTGTGGAAGTACCCACACCCAGGATTATATGGGCAGCACAAATTATACTCCATGGAATATTTTTAAAAGAAAAAGAAATAAAAGCAATAAAAAAAGAAAGAGCAAGACAAGGGATATAGTTTGGGGTACAGAGATGGATAGATCTGGAAGGAGTTAGGATTTGGGGGGATATGGTCAAAATACATTGTATGAAATGCTCAAAGAATTGTTAAAGTATTTTTTCAGAATAACAAAAAGAAAACCCTGAGCTGAACTGGGAAGTTTTGTATTGAATGTTCTCTTCAACTTGAAACTGCTATTAAGAGCATTGAGCTAGACTTTAGTTTGAGCTATCCAGCTGCCATTTTGGTTCTTTGAGGAGCTTGATACCATCTCAGCTCCAGAAGGGATGGGCCTATGGACCCATGACCAATAATATGTCTGCTAAGATTGGTCCCTGCCTTTTTTCTGCCAGAACATCTTTAAAAATAACCCAATGTCATCTCTTTCTGCTTGTTGTTTTCCTTGCAACTTCAGAGAATTTAATGGAGAATTACTGAAAAGTCAGCCAGTAATTGCTCTTCAGTTCCAGCAAGAGACACAAACAAACCAATTTTCATTTTATATTAAAAGAAAAAAAAGCCCAAGTCTCCAACGACTGATTACATTTACTTTTGCTCTCTTTTAA